>NC_081771.1:15410468-15710468 GCF_963082965.1 Carassius carassius
CTTTTGGTTAAACAGTTTCTTATGAAGGAAGTAAATAGCAAGGCACTAGCATTTGGAACAGAGCTGGGGTTGATACTAGGGGTGTAAATCGGATGTTTCGTCATCATACGATAGAATATCGATTCTTATACCCAGCAATACAATATTTTAAAAATCAAATGTAAAATAACACTGCATAGTCTTCATTGTATAGATTAATCCTTATAAAAGTTGTTCAGTCAAAATCAGTGAGATTTTTTTCTTTGAAAGAATTTTTCTGTGGGTCTGCTTTCAGTATAAGAAAAGCACGGCTTCAATACACTGATACACATGCGTTGTCTTTCTCACCTGTTTACATTAGACATAGGCCTAACTGACTGTTTACTAGGATATTCACTAAGGCGCACATGTTGATGTAATTTGTTCTCTATTTGTTCATCCATGCACAAAAAAGCGGAAGAGAGCTCACTTATGTATTAGCACGTATGCATGCACTTTGGATGTGTGTGCACATCACTGGGCACAGAAAACTTCACAAAAGCTCAACAATTTGAACGAGAATGCAGGCAATGCATAGACGGACATTAGTGAAAATGTTCAGTATAGTGTTCAGTTGATTTGGCCGTTTTTCAATCTGACTTCTCAGCTTTCCATAAACCTTTTAAAACCAGCAAACCAGCTTAGGCTCAAAAAATGATCAATGATCTCCAGTGGCAGAAACTATTTCACAGCTTACAAAACACTGCACCGGAATATTCATCCTAGTTATGATGTTCTGCACTTAAACGAATGCATCTGTTTTTACATTAAAGTCTGAGTCTTTAATGTAGTTTGTATGAATGCGATTTATTTTGTGTGTACGTTTGTGCTCACGTGTAAACATGACACTGATGGAGATTCTAGCACACACAGAATTTAAGCATGTTTACAGAGTGCACAGAGACACAGAATAGATGCATGCAGCACAGAAATGTGTCATGGAGCCGGAGGAATGCTGGGAGATTTTACCTTCATAGGAGAGATGTGTGAATGGGAAACATAGCCGTGTACATTCTCAATCTGGGAGATGTTCTTCTCCGACACCTGCACCAGCTCAGGAGGACGCACATCCCCTGGTAGGTGTGGAGAGCTGTGTTCTGGAGGCGACGTGGTATCCTCATCCTGATATCTATATTTCTGAGAAGGAGAAAAAGAGAGAGAATGCAGTTATAATACAGTAATATATTAAACACATTGCTTGTTGAATTAACTTTTCATATATTATTTGATTTTATAAGCCCAGTGAGAGAGAGCTCTTCAAACTACAGGTAGATGACAAAATGTTGAATATAAGTTCATGTTTTAATGATTTCACTTTAAAAATAAATAAATAAATAAATAAATATTGAAATATATAATAGTAATAATAATAATAACAATAGCTCATCCTATTGGTGTCTCATATTTTTGTATTGTACTGAAATGTCTGCTTAATAAAACAATTGTTCACAAAAAAAAAAAAATAGCTCATCCTAAAACAAGATCGATTTTCTGTATCAAAATTAAGATTTATAAAGAAGCCAAAAATATCTTGATTTCCCTTTTAATTATTGTTTTTAGATTCAGAAAACTAATTTGCAGGTGAGGCAAGAAATATAAACATTTGTTTCCCTTTTCAAAAAAATTTTTCATTCCTCACTGGCAAATCATTTTTAAATCTAATAGAAAATATTTAACACTGACTGGTTAATTTAGAGCTTTGGGCATTGAAATTCAAACCGCAGTGTAGAATCCTTGCGATTTGAATAATAAAAAAAAAATACTTCATGAAGTTAAACTCCAGCACTGATACAGAACTGTGAAACTACTTCATTTCTCTCTAGACCACACTCTTGCGAAGGGAAACACTTTTTAAATGAGCCAGGCACCCCCGGATCCTACCCGCTTCACAGTCATCACAGTTGACCCCAATCTGCCAAGACTGTATGTAAAATATCGTTCAGTTACTTTCTTAACTGGAAACACAAATTATAAAGCATTGCTTTTTATCCATAGACATCCATCTTGTCCTGGTGCCTTGTTGACCCTGATACATATGCCCACCTCTGTGGCATTCCTGGGATATGGGTTAGGAAATGCAAACACAAGTCTACAGGGAAGAAAAAGAGGGCAGGTTTCTTAGAGAAAGTAGATGCCCAAAAAAGTGAGACAAACTCCAAATTGGAGTCTTATGCTGGTTGCTTACTGTAAACGTCACTGCATCTGAGCAGCATGGGGGAAGACTGAATGGATTTGCCTATATGGAGAGATTCACGGTAGACTCCTATACCCTATTTTAGTACTAAAAATTGGTCCATACAACTAATTTAAATAACTTCAGACTACTGCATCAAAAGCACATCACAAATTGCAAATGATGCAACAGAACAGTCTGAAGATAAGCATAAAGACACAGAATCAAATTACATGGAATCACAATATGTATATTTACATATATACCACATATACTTCACATATATTTCACAAATATCACATGTGGTAACTGATAGCCTGTCTATACTACAGTACACTATGATTTGCTAAGGACTTGAAAGGGACTAAGCTCAAGGATGTGAAAGACTTCTGGCCAACTTAACAACATGGTCTCTGTTGAATCATGTATGTTGCTTTTCTCATTTGCGAGATGCATTTAAGTCACACACAGAAGAAGCTTGGCACTCAGGAACATTAAATCATACTGCAAAAATCTGTTTAAGTATATGTGACCCTGGACCTTTTAGCAATAGCCAAAAAACATTGTATGGTCAAAATTATCAATCTTACTTTTATGGCAAAAAAAACCATTAGGATATTAAGTGAAGATCATGTTCCATGATGATATTATCAAAACTCAATTTTTGATTAGTAATCTGCATTGCTAAGAATTTATTTGGACAACTTTTAAGTCGATTTTCTCAGTATTTAGATTTTTTTGCACCCCCAGATTTTCAAATAGTTGTATCTCGGCCAAATTTTGTCCTAACAAACCATACATCAATGGAAAGCTTATTTAATAAAAGAAACCGACACTTAAGGGTCACATATGTTATATAAAACAGATGGCACATCCCAAAACAAAACTAAATTTAAAAGCAAAAAAAATGGCATGCAAAGTTGGTTTTCTAAAAAATTAAGGTGACCTTATTTTGTGGTGAGATCAGTGAAATTTTTTTTTTTTAAATTAAATACATAAAGAAACAAACAAACAAACACACACACACACACACACATATATATATATATATACACACACATAAATGTTTTACAAATACAAACCAAAAAGTATCAGATATAATATTTTTAATTAATATATAATACATAAAGTTGTAGTATTTTTCTCAAAGAAAATAATAAAATAATAAAATAAAATAATAATAATAATAATAATAATAAAACAATAATAATTAAACTGACCGTATTTTCTGGTTGGAATAGTATTAAGAAACAATAATAATAATAACTGAATGACTAATTCGTCCAGCCTAGCAGAAAACAAAAACATCCTTATTGTTGAACCCTGCAGTATATTAAACTGACAGAGGAGTCTGCTACTACTAGTACTGACACTTTGCTACATGTGACCTCAAATCCTAAGTCATCTGCTGAGTTCTTAGCAGAAACACTTTGCACAAAATCCTTTGCCCTCTTCTGAACCACTCAAAAGTTCAAACTGAACTCTCAGCGGGCCACAGAGCCAGAAAAAATGAAAGGTGAGTCTGAACTCTGAGCCACTGCTGGGGGAGAAAGGGACAGACGGGGAGCAGTTCTGGAGATGTTATTACACCGCTGAGTGCTTCAGTGACTCGGCTTCAGGCATGCAGCCGCTGCCACTGTGGGGCCAGCTTGCCTGTGTAATGAGCTGCTCGACTGGCTCAATGCTCTCTCTCTCTGTGCTGGCCTGTCCAAACCGAGCTAACGTCAGTAAAACCTAATAAATGCAGAGAGATCACTCACACAGCCAGTCAACCAAAGAGGACAGGTCTCTGAAAACTTGACAGCAGTTAAAAACGAATGCTAGACAGGCTTTACACAGGCGATGTCCTCTGCAATACAATTTCACTGCCCTAGAGCGGGGTGAACCTTGAGAGGTTGAGAGGATGTTGTATAGGATCTTAAGGAGTGGAAGAGCCCTGCGCCTGCTCCTCGTGGCCCTTCTGTCTCGGGTCTAGTCCTGCTGCTGTAAAGCTGTCAGCTCTTGTCTGTTTATCTGGCAGAAAACATACAGAGGCCCAGAGCTCAGCAAACACAGCACTTTATTCTAGATGCTTCACCTTGAAAACCTTCGGGAGGGCTCTGTATCACAGCTGCACATCCCACAGCTGCCAAAAACAGCCATATTCACTCCACAAGACTAAGCATCATTTGCATGATAAATGCATAATCAGCATAATTTGGGATTATGAAGCCTGGCACATTCACCTTGGCTGAACCGCACCGAGCAGGTGTTGCTGGATGCCCAGATGTGTGGCCCTTCAAACAAACGGAACAAGCATTCAGTTTTCAATTCTGAAATCAATTCTATGATTTTCAAATGTTAGGAGGTCACTTGATTTTTCGTTTGTTTGTTTTGTTTTTTTATGTTATGCTCAACAAGGCTGCATTTATGTGATTAAAACTGTAAAAAGCAGTAATACTGTAAAATCAGTAATATTGTGAAACCTTATAAAAGGTTTCCCATTTTAATACATTGTAAAATGTAATTTATTTCTGTGATGGCAAAGCTGAATTAACAACAGTCATTACTCCAGTCTTCAGTGTCACATGATCCATCAGGAATCATTCTAATAAGCTGATTTTATTTCTTCTTTTTATCAAGGTTAAAAATAGTTGTGCTGTTTAATATTTTTGTGGATATTGTGCTACTTTTTAAGATTGATTTAATAAATAGAAAGTTCAAATGAATAGCATTTATTTGAAATTTACTTGTAATAATTTTTTTTTTTTAAATAAAAAAGCTGACTGACCCCAAACTTTTAAACAGTGATGTATATTTCACTTCTCATCTTGCTGGAATATCAATCGGAATATCAATCAATCGTAAACTACCTTTATGTCCTTTTTGGACCCCATTCACTTTCACAGTCACAAGCAAAAACAGCAGAAACAGTCTTTGTGTACAGCCATAAAAGCAAATAGCATAAGGGTTTTTATCCCTTTAAACAGAAAGTTGATGCTGGTTTCGAGATGGTCCAAGCTGGTCAAAGCAGACAGACCATTTTGGACTAGCACCAACCAGCTTTGATGTTCTGAAATAGCTTATATTCCAGCAGGGCTGTTGTAAAATTAATTCTAAATAGAGTGCATATTTGATCACAACTTCATATGCCATCCTGATAAGCGCAGTGTACTCTACTTCCTCTCCCTCTGTCTGCCCTTTTCCTGCTGTGATCCACAGGGCAGACAGGAACGAGACATGAGATCATCACATCCACTTTCACTCATACTTCAACCTGAGAGATGAAGAAAGAGCTGACATCTAAACAGACAGTATGCTGTGAGCAGAATTAAAATAGTTTCTGCCTCTTGTCTCTCTAGGAAACATCATGGCCCTCCCTCCTCCCAGCTGTCCCCACTGCAAAACCTAAAATTAAACTTTCAAAGCGCATTGCTGCTGCTCATCCAAAACTGAAGCAGGCTGAATTTGGTTACACTCAAACACCAGATGACAATAAGTATTATGGGTCACTTGCAAACCGTTCCCTGAAATAAACTTGTCTGAAGACCTCAAAATGATGTGCCGGAACGGATGAACATGCAAAAAATATTTATATATTTATATAAAATATGAAACATTATATTATTATATATCAAATGTTTGTTTTAAAAGTACAGAGTAAGAGTTACACACGAACACATTTCTGGTTTTGGTCTGGTGCTGATGAATGCTTTGGTGAACCTTTTTAATGGAGTTTTAGTGGTACATGCGACAAAAAAGAAAAAAGAACAATAAGGTTGGAAATACCATTTAAGTCCTTTATGATGAAGCACTGATTAAAAACCATCAAGAACTGGTTGTACTGCTCAAACTGGAAGCATAAATCCTAAAAAACAAATCAAGCACAAATTTTGTTTTCGTTACACATCAAAAAAGACGACGGCTGTCTGTTTCTTGGCAGCTCCCTCTTGAGATGACTATAATTAACTAGCAGGAAGCCAGCTGTGGGTCCTTTATGAGAAAGCTCTGCATTACTGTGAAGATTCAAACCGGACAAGATGAGAACAACGGCCATAAGCAAATGCTGGGTTCACAGACTTCAAATGGAAGCAAAGAAATAGAAGCCCTAATTTGGCATCGAGTTGCAAATTCAGTTGTAAAATGGATTAACTTCATATCTGTTTAATCATATTTCAATAAGATAAATACTTTGCAATCAGGTGGCATATCATGGAATTAATTGTTTTTCATTTTTAATCAGCTGACACCCTTATTACTGCAAACCTGTTAGTACTAAATAATCATAAAATAAAATAAAATGTATATTTAACAATAAAAAAATATATATTTAAATTCTTTAACAATTAATTTTTTTTGTATCATTTGTAATTTCTGATCTATTGACAAGTTTTATTTAACTTGTTTACAAGATTGTTGCATAGCTCACATACTTTCTTCAGGATTTTGAAATAGGAATAAGTGTTGACCATCCTCTAGCTACAGTATGTATTCACATCTGCACTGATTAAAGTATTTATATTCTAATTGTTAGGCAATCAACATAAAAAGCAGGGCATTATTCTACCCCCCCCCCCCCTAAAAAAGTCAATATTCTGACCATGAACTTAGAGTAGTTTTGAACCAAAAATGCTGGATTCAGCTCTCCATTTTTGTACTTATCAATAATGTAGGCTAAAACATAAAACTCCTTATATACATACACACACAGACATTTTTCTTTGCTTTTTTTTCAGACAGAAGAAATGCATACATGTTTGAAACATGAGAAGAAATAAATGATGACTGTATACATTCTGGGGTAAAATATTACTTGAAGCTTGCACTTTGCACAAAACTTTGTTATAGGTGTGCGAGAACTACTGTTTTATTCAAAAGAGACACCCTGGAGACATTATATCCTGTTGCTCATATTTATTGTGGTGTAATTTTGCATGCTTAAAATCTAATGTGATTGGAGTAAAATGAATTGTGGACAAAAGTGGAGCTTGTTCTTTTACTGATCTTCCTTCCCTTCTTTCCTCATACATGCCCTCATTACATCATATGCACTCAGGGCAACTGCATTGTAAGACGTTTTACACACTTCAGTAGGATTCCCTCTGCTGCTCTAATAGCTTACCAACAAAGACGTAGGGGGGTGATAAATTTTAACATGCCTTACGTAATGAATTGCTAATGAATGATGCTCATGTGAGAGCATGTGGAAATATTGGTCACAAAATGTAAAGTGCTTAGTTATGTAAGTCAATATGTAAAAGGATCACACTGTCCAATGCAGATCTTCAAAATAAAACACCAGACGGCATCTTGTACTGTAAATATTTTAGCCTAATTAGCAGCGATTTCCATTTCAGGAAATCTTCCAGCTTGATATTTCTAGATGTGATTATACAAATTGAAAAAAGAACAAAAAAAAAATTTATAATGAAGACTAGTCAAAATAGCGCAGGATTTTCTCTAATAAAATGCCTCTTAGATATGTATCATGTATTTGACTTCATTTTCAAATGGTATTATTATTAGGTCATAGTCACAATTTAGTTTATTAGTACGTGACAGCTGTTAAGAACAGCTCCGTTTTATACAGTTTGCCATTTTAATCTTCACAGCGGTTTCTATTTAAGGACATATTAGCGGCTGATCACAAAACGGCAGGTGGGGAAAGTGAGAGGAATGAGGATGCCACTAAAACCTAATAAACAGCTCCACAGGCCAAGAGAAAACAAGCTGTCTGCAGCATACCAAACACGCTTCCTTTACAATACATCCCTGAGAGAGAAGAAATCACACAACCATTTAAACAGCTTAATGAAATAGTTGACACAAAAATGAACATTTTGCTCACCCTCTGGCCATTCAAGATGAAGACGAGTTTATTTTTGTTCAAACAGCTGATAAAAAGCATCACAATATACCAGAAGTAATACAAAACTGTTGTTTCTGGCTAAAATATGAGTCCTATATCCATAATATTGCTTTCTGCAGTAAAAAAAAGAAGTCATCTTGTCTGAATCAGTAGAGAAATATGGACAGATCAAGAACAGTTCACAAATGAAAACAAAGCAGTTCTAAACAAACATTTCAGTGGATTTTGATATGAGAGGACAACAGGGGATGTACTTTTTCACCAGAGGAAGTGTTATTAGGAACTATGGACTTGTATTTTGGCAAGAAGCGACAGTTTGCAATCAAAACACCTTGATGCGTTTGTTGCTTACAAACTACTTTTTAGAGCTTTTCATTTCATAAGACAATTTATGGACTGGAGTAATGTGGACTACTTGTGAGTTTATTGTGATGATTGTATTAGGTGTTTAGGCTCTCATTCTGATGGCACCCATTCATTGCAGAGGATCCGTTGGTAAGCAAATGTTGTAATGCTAAGTTTACAAACTCATCTTGGATGGCCTGAGGGTGAATAAATTCTCAGCATATTTTCATTTTTGGGTGTGCTACGCTTCTTTACATGAAAGGAAATGACTGAAATTAGTGATGGGCTATACTGTACATTTCACTGATCACACTGCAAATGCTGGAACTAATTTTAAATAAATAAATGTATGCATATAGCAGACGCTTTTATTCAAAGCGACTTACATTGCATTCAGGCTAATAATTTTTTCTCCTAACATCTGTTCTCTGGGATTCGAACCCCCAACCTTGCGCTTGTTAACGCAATGCTCTACCGTTTGAGCTACAGGAACTCTGAGAAATCCAGGAAGCCTCAAATAAAATCACAAAATCATGGGATTTTCATGGGATTTTAGAAAAAACATCAACTAAAAGGATTAGATCTTATTTATCCTATTTTAATACTATAATTTAACACAATTGTATCACTAGGAAACAGGAAAATAATTCAAACAGTTTATGCTTGGTTAAACTTTTTGAATTATTTTCCTATTTTCTTGTTTCCTAGTGAGAAGCAAGCTAGCATTTAAATGAGTTAATATAGATTTTTTTTCCCTGAGTACCAATTATATTTGTTAGCAAAGATTAAAAAGCATTGCAGAATTCAAGTTTCGAAGCCCTTTTGCCATGTCCATTGCATGTAAAATGAGAAAACGGTGCTTTCATGCACTTTTAGGTTGCAGGCTTGCTGTAGGTCAAATATAGTTTCCAGCTGTTCTATTGTTCTAGCTATTCTATAATAACTCTCATCTCTTAGCAAACATTACATTGTGAGAGGTTCATCAAAAACAATCTGTGCTGAAAAGTGTCGTTTCAAGAGATATACAAGCTTAGAAGTTCATAAAACCGAGGACAAGTCAGCTGGGAGAACTAAAAGGTCGATGAAATGCTCAAATCAATGGGTGATACACACACTCATGAAAAGAAAAACAAAACTGATTACACATTTCATAAAACAGCAAATTTTCACATTTGCCATTTATGAAAACAGCATATTGTGGACTCATTCACCACTTTCTGTGTGGCAAGCACATTTCAGCAGGATTAAATCAATGCGATGCAGAGCACAGCTTAGCTCAAGAACTTCATCCGACAAATGCACAGGATCCAGACTAAGCAAAAGAAAATATTAGGAAGGAAACGTGAGCTTTAATTATCAATGTGGAATCTTGTGTATCCAACAGGCTTCCGTCACATTGCTGACTTCAGCCAGGCAGCTATAGAGCTGGATGACAGTATGGACAGAGGTGCTGGATTATTTAAACAACCTTCAGTCCCGTTCCCACAAACCTACTCTAATTTTTATTTCCTCAGCACTATATGAACCCACCAGATACCAGCAACCTAATGCAATTTTCAAAAAAGATGCCTCTAGTTTAAATTTTAATTCAAGACCCATGCTTATGCCAATTTTGAACTATAAGCCTGAACACCTGAATGTATGTTTATTTTTTCCACTAAACCAATTTATTCTAGCAATTACATAATTATTATTATATACATTCACATTAATGATCAATGGATTTGGTTATACACTGCCATTCAAGAAATTAATATTTTTATTCAGCAAGAACACATAACATTTATGAAAAGTGACAGTAAAGGCTTTTACATTGTTACAAATGTATTTTGTCTATCAAATCTATTACATTGTTACAAATAAAAAAAAATGCTGTTCCTTTCAATTTTCTAGTAATCAAAGAATCCTTCAAAAGAATTTTAATATAGAATATTTTAATATATACCGTATTTTACGGACTATAAGTCGCACCTGAGTATAAGTCGCATCAGTCCAAAAATACGTCATGACGAGGAAAAAACATATATAAGTCGCACCGGACTATAAGTCCCATTTATTTAGAACCAAGAACCAAGAGAAAGCATTACCATCTACAGCCGCGATAGTTCATTTCCCTTGGTTCATGTCAAATTAATTTTGATAAATAAGTCGCACCTGACTATAAGTCGCAGGACCAGCCAAACTATGAAAAAAAGTGTGACTTATAGTCCGGAAAATATGGTATATTAATTTAAATTTGTGAGATTTCAAAACATTATCGTGTTGCCTATATGTTTGGTCAAATAAATGTCTAGATCTAGAGAATCTTTAAAACCATTAAAACACTCAATCAGTAATACTTTACAATGTGATAATATTAGATATTGCATCATGTATTATCAGCTAACTATGAACAGTGTTTGGAATAACGGCGTTTAAAAGAACAGCGTTAGGTAACGACGTTATTTTTTCAGTAACGGGGTAATCTAATTAATTACTTTTCCCGTCGTTACAACGCCGGTAACGTTACTGAACGTTAAATGCGGTGCGTTACTATGCATTGATTTAATATGCAATCCGAACGCACCCCTGGCTCACACAGCGAGTGAGCAGGTGGGTTAATAACGAGATAAGCGATTATGATTGGCTAAGGCAGAGTCATGTGTTTCATGGTAGCCAATCAGAGCCAGTGTTTTTACACACACGCGCCAGCGGCGCCAAAAACACACACAGTCACACACAAGCAAGAGCTACACAGAGATTCGCAGCAGCAGCAGAAATGGCTAGTCAGGACAGGAGCAATCCGATGAAAAGTTGGCTCAAGGTGGAGATATAAGCACTACTTCAAATTCATTGTAGTCAAAGGCAAGAACGTGCATGTAATGTGTGCATGTAATGTGATACACACGCATCTACAAAGCTAGTGGCCAAAAACACTTTTCTTACAAAGAATGCAGGATAAAACTCTTGCTCTCGAAAGTTATGTACGAACACCTGTCTGTTCTACTTATTTCAACTGACTTGTGAAAACTGCTAAAAAAAAAAAAAAAATTATTTGACATATAGCAACTTTTTTTTTTTTTTACAGTAACGCAAATAGTTACTTTCCCTGGTAACGAGTTACTTTTATTATAGAGTAATTCAGTTACTAACTCAGTTACTTTTTGGAACAAGTAGTAAGTAACTATAACTAATTACTTTTTAAAGTAAAGTTCCCAACAGTGACTATGACCAACAATTTATTACTGCATTCATTAATCTAGGTTTATTTATAATATATAATATAACTTTATTTCATGTGTGTGAATACAATACATTGGCATAAATTAACTTGACATGTTAAAAATGAATTTGTACATGCAAAAATTAACAGATGTAGGTGTTGTTCATTATTAGTTCATGATACTTAATGCACTGAATCTTATTGTAAAGTGTTAATTCTTAAAATGCTTTGCATTGGCTAAGCTCTTGTAATTTTCATTCATTATTGTGCAATTCACTATCCGTAAACCTATAAGTAAAATATTAAGCCAATAATGCATTATAATACACCCTTTAGCGTAATCATCATTATTATTTAGACAGATGTTGGTGAAAAATTCAATAATCACACATCAAAATGTTCATTACCACATACAACTATTTAAGTGGCTACCCAACATGCACACTGCCGTGTTTCTGTAAAGCACAAATGGCAAGGGGTCCTTTCAGAGCTTTCTCTACACTACCGGGGATTGACGGTCATTAGGAGTTAACAAGGGCTTCCCCGAGCCCTCTGATCTCACGCTTAACAGAAAAGAAGTTTTAGCTATAATGACAGAAAGCTTTTTAGGACTGATCAGTCTGCGCAGGCAAAAATTGACAAGCTGAAATCATGTGCACTCTGTGCAAGTTGCAACGCTCTGAGACGCAGACAGCAAAGACTAACCATTCAGTCATGAAATATACTGAAAAACAAGCTTCCTATTCACACATAGTAGATATAATTGGGACGCAAGCTAAAACACCCAGAGGACCAGGCAGTTATGTAACTAAAAGAACTTGCCATCCCGCTCTGAACTAGACAAGCAGAAAATAGACCGAAAGGAATCTGGGCCTGAGCTTTAGTCTTCATAAAGAATAAAAATTTGATTGGGCTGCATTCATTTGGCTTCTAGCTAAAAAAACGGTCCGTTTGAACAAACAGAAGCCCAGAAGTCCCTCGGGATTATGTTTTTCCTCTCTCAGACGCATGTGATTTGTGCACAACAGGGGTGGAATTAAAGACAGGATGGAGCACACAGCTAGGTAAAGTCTGAAATTTAGAGTGCGTCGTGTTGAGATCCTAGTTGGAAAATATCACCTTCGGCTCTTCAGTCATCCAACATCAGAGCTCTTGTTGAGCCTGTCATTTGGTCAGACTAAAACTGGACAAATGGAAACTCTGTAAGACTTCCCACACATGAATATTAGGATCACATGCAAAGGAATGGATCACTGCCATGAGGGTGTAACCCGGAGCATATGTTCAGATCTTTAGGCACTAAAGGTGTCACCAGCAAAATTATCCTCAGTGTGAGGACAATTAGCAGCTAGAGTTCAAGGAACATTCAAGCAACTTAAGTGTAAGCAACTGTCAGTCATACATTCAAACAAGCCCCTACCTTGCATCCAAACATAAGAGAGATGGTGCTGTTGGTGCATGCTACTTTACAGTGGCACAACATTGGCGAAAAGCAATCCAAGTTTTTGATGCTGGGAGACATTCTCTCTGCACCCGGGCACTTCAATCCATCAGCAATTGAGGTGCCGGCCAATTGCTTCCACGAGCGCTGGCCGCTGCCTGCTCTTGAAGAGCACCCTCATCTCTCGGCTCGGACCGTTGCAGGGGGAGCAGAAGCAACAACGTGATGCCTTCATCCAGCGAGCCCTTGTCAGTTGAGTCCACCCCTCTTCCGTCCTCTCTCTTTGCTTGACTCGACTCGATCGGCCTGACAAATTAAAGCACTCCCGAAGCAAGCTGCACTTCAGGGAGCTCTGGAAAAGCCATGCTGCCTACCGTGACCAGGGGGTGTAACGGTGGGAGGAGGAGGGTTAGAGGCAGTGGAGTGCACAGGGTCTTGTGTCACAACACGAAGGACTTTGCGCGATCCATTAGTGCTGCTGCACTTCCACCTGCTACAGAGGAACTGCTGCCATGACTCGGAGGACAGAGGAGCAGATTCGGATGCTCTCCTACTCCACTATCCAAACAAGACGAGGCGAGTGGCTCATAGAGAGAGAGAGGAGAGGTACGCAGACTGGAGGGGGAGGGGCGAGCGGTAGCGTTGAGCTTATTACACAGTTCACTAGAGAGAAACTGAAGAGTTTCTGAGCCGAAGGTTGCAGCGTGCAGAATGGGAAAAGGGGATAAAAATTATCCAGATCGTTCAGAGGTGAAACCGGGGGAAGCGGAGACCGCTTTCTCAACAGATTTACAATCACAAGGTCAACAGAGGAGGGAAGATATTTAATCAAACAGCAGCTAGGATGACCTCTGATATGCAGTAAATAAATCTGATCTCAACGAACCATATGCCAGTGAAGTTATGAACCTGACCTAGTTTATCATACACAAGGATATGTCATTTATTTCAGTTCAATATCCATTTTGCAACTCTTTTTAAATAAATGTAATGCTGCTATCTATAAAGTTTTTATTTATTCAATAAACAGAGGGCAAAGATGCCTTTTATGAGCTCTTCGCGAGTTCACCCAACAATGAGCTTGCTTAATCCAGGAGATGGCATTAGGTGAATGGGTACTTTAATGTCATACCCAGATTGGTCTGAGAAGTGACTCTTTCAGTCAAAAACAACTATAGTTTGTTTTTTTTTTTGGGGGGGGGGGGGTACATTCCATGATGGAACCTATATGTCATTCAGTCCGACCAATCAGGTTGTAAACATATGACTATGCCTTTAGGTGCGGTATCTTTAGGTTCAATTTCAAAAATGCAATTGAGAATGCCAAGCAGACCAGGACCAAATGTATCATTTTCTTTTTTTGCTCCAGACCAAACTAACCAAGAGAACCGAACTACAAGATAAATGATCAACAGATCCTGAGTTCATTGTTAAGTATCTTATCTTGCAAGACATGCTTCTTTTACACAGTGCATGTGATCATGAAACTGAAAGTGAAAGTAAATAGGGGGCCCTCATTCAGAATGATAGATTTATAGAATAGATTTAAATACTCCACATATTGATATCGGCATCCTACTGCACAGAAGTAATATGCATGATTAGAATGTTTGCAGGATACTTTTGTCATCTAAAGTATAAGCATGTTTATTTTAAACATTTAGTTTTTTAATCCATTGTCAAATGATTCAAAATTTGTTAAATATTAATAAAAAAAATTTTTTTTATTATATTGGCTTTGTATCAGCTATCGGCCCCCTGCTTTGCAAGATATCAGCATCGGCTTTCAAAAAAAACAACAACAAAAAAAAATATGGTAACCCTAGTTAACTGGCTCTCCGCTCTCATCCGCCCTAAATCCAAAATGTTCCCACAACAGAGCTGAAGATTGCGGCTTTAAAAACACTTTACAGCCTAACGCAGTGGGTTCACTTCTCCTCTTCACCTGTGTGTGTATGTGTGTGTGAGGATGCTGTCTGAGTACCACCTCTGCCACAGAGATGAATATAATCATTATTTTTTTTAATTATCAGTCGCAATATATCGTGGCACCAAAAATGATCGCGACAGGCCTACATAGAACTGAACTGCTCTGAGACACTGAAAACACCCGATTCGTGAGCTGCATGTGTGTACAAGAACACAGTGCTGCGCTTCATCCCAAACATGCAGCAATAGTTTTACAGAGAGCATTACAGGTTAATTTTGGTATTTCGAGTGACACTGTGGAGGTCCTCCTAAATTATGAAGCATGAGTTTATTAGCAGCCTGTAATAAATCCGAGTGTGATCATTTCTCCTCTGCCCCTCCTCCCTCCTGCCCCACTACTTCATTTGAGCCGTTACATCATCAGAGTGCAGGGAGGCATGCAGATCCCAGACTACTACAGCACAAACACACACACGCACATAAACCTCACTATTAGAAACAAAAGCTGCATCTGTCGCAGGACATGCCAGCTTCTTCTGGCTACTGGAGGAAAATCAGGAAAATCAACCTCTCTTAATTACATCATTCTGCTTGTTCTATATACTACTACACCAAATGATGTTTTCAACAAACAATTTCACATTATAAAATATAAGCATTTCATACTTTTGTTCTAGTAATGTGACCACCTTAAAACTAGGAATAACGCAACAGAATTTACATTAATCTGTTTTTTTAGAATATTCCGAATATTCACAGTCAGAGCCACATTCTTCACTAAATGCAACTAAATCAGATTAAAAATATCTATGATGAATAAGCATAATAAAAGACTACATAGAGAAAGATCATTTCTTGTTAACGCCAAAATATAATAAGAGCCACAGTTTCCCTGCTAAAAATATTTCTGTGTTTTTTATGCATTAAGAACAGAACACCATCCATCATCCAATCCTATCTTCAACAAAATGATTTAATCTGTCAGCGTGACATTGGTGATATATACAATGACTTTTGGAGGAGTTTCGATCCAAAACAAATGATTCATCCAAAGCTGAAGCTTATTATTAACTTCTAAATCAATCCTTCCCACTGAAAGTTTCAAGGAGAAAAGGACGATTTGTACGTAGATCCATAAACTTGGCTTGGTGTTGAAGCATTTGTTCAAGCAAAAGTTTGTGTATTGCTGTGTGCTCAGCACTTTCTGAGAACAATGAGGACTTCTCTCCTAATAAATTGTGTCCGCAGGCTGATGCTTATCACTCGACTGCCTTGCAGAAGCTCTCAGAGAATATCTAGATGGCATACTGCTGAATTCCCACGATACCATCAAAGAATCAGATACCAGTAGGACTGAAACTGTGTGTGCTCAAGAGAAACTTGTCTCTCATTGGTCAGATGAGTCTTTGTTCCAGCATTCATTTCTGCTGAAATTTGTCTTTTAATACCTGGATGCAATCTTTTCCATAAAGAGCTAAAAAGCTATGTGATGACATGGAAGGAAAAGTTAACAATCTACAGAAAAGTTATCAAGGTGATGGCAGATATGGGAATATGCCATATGGTATAAGACATTTTTTTCCATCCATGTTCTAATTTATACAGTTCTGCATTTTATTGACAATAATAATAACAACAACAATAATAATAAATAAATAAATAAATAAAAATGCCTTCTTTAGTTGTAAATTTGTATTTTCATTTGATAACACTTTTAAAGAATGAGTACATCTTTTAAGCTTTATTACATAAATTAATAAATAAATTAATAATTTTTGAT
Organism: Carassius carassius; assembly: GCF_963082965.1. NCBI lineage: Eukaryota > Metazoa > Chordata > Actinopteri > Cypriniformes > Cyprinidae > Carassius > Carassius carassius. The sequence continues at coordinate 15,427,205 of NC_081771.1, forward strand.
GATAAATTTGTAATTTATTAATTTGTTAAATTATAAATCACAGAATCCAGAATAAAATGAAATGCAAAACACAGAAAATAAAATAGAGGGCCGTAAATTAAAAGGAAGCTACTTTGTCGAGTCAATTTTGAACGAACAAGTTATATATACGCATTCATTCTCAAGGTCTAACAAACATGTGGATAGCATTTCCTTTTCCCATTAATAGTAAATGAATAATGTGTCAAATATTGATATTGTATGATATGGGAAAAGAATGTAGATTGTGATAATATTTTGGCCATACAACCCATCCCAGTTCCATCATGTAAAAAGCAGCATTGCCAGCATTAACACAGTTTAGCTGATTAGGGCAGTTAGATTATGTTTAATTAGCAGGATTAAGTTTGATTACAGTGGGAGTTCATTCTTAATCATGTTTTTATTTAGGGTGGGTTTAGATTTCAGACATGGATCTTAGTTTGTGTGTGAAACTTCTGAAATATGGAGTATCTGCACTCACTGGACTAAAGTGCTATGATGACACACAGTGGTCAGATGTGACTGTCAGATACAGAAAGCACAGCTAATTCTGAGGAAGAACAGAAATGTATTTCTATCCAATACTCAGTCAAACACATTGTCATATTACTTGTTTATGTAAGGGATCCAGGTGACTGGGGCCATGTATCCTCTCCATCATATCCTGACAGAGAATGATTGGAGGAACTGAAGTGATGAGAGCAGGTCTGAAACAATCCAGTTTTGACACAGCTTTGACATCAATGAAACAGAAGACAGAGAGATTTAATTCAATAGTACTCAGAAATAATTGATATAACATTAAGGTGGTGAATGAACATATCTAAGATATATCCAAGAGTAGGGATGTGCAGAATTATATATTTTCAAAATCAATTAGTCAGTGATTAATCTGTTTTAAGGAGGCTCTGTATAATTAGGCTGATGTTGGGTTCACCTGACTGATCTGACCAGTTTCTTACAGGCCATTTACATAAAATGTTTCTTGCATTCAAAAATACCTCGATGGGGTGCAATGAAATGGAACAGAACAGAACAGAGACTCCTTTATAAATGAGCTGACACATCATTTTAAAACCTAACAGTCACAGCGGGTCACCTAAACAACATCAAAAACTCAATATTAGACTATACTTCCACAGAATTTATTACTGTAGATTAATCTAAATGTAGATTAAAATATAACATTCCAAGTTAGAAAAGTATACTTCTAACTGAAAATTAATTTATATAAATTTTATATTAGATATTATTATATTTAATAATACTCTAATATATTAATTTTATATTAGAGTTATTAAAGTTAACTAAAAATACAACTATTTCCATTACTTGAAATAAAATAATGTTTATTACATAAAATAATCTTTTTTCAACTCTATTTATTGTTCAACATTTTGAACAATGGTGCCCTACAAACTTTTTCTTTCCCGCCATTCATACATTGACGAAATCCATGGTATTCCATTATTTTGTAAAAACGATGGCTTTTTTTAAAAATTTTGTTTTTTACAATGTATAAATGTAAACCAATTCAAAATATCAACAATTTTATTTATAGCATCTATAATAGTGTATCAATGACACAAAAAAGTTAATTCAAACTCACCGTTAATTGTTACCAAAAATAATTATGTAAAATATTATAACAGTGCATTGTAGAGATGTCTTGGATAAATAGCAGCAGAAATAAATAAAATAAAAACTGTGCTAGAAAAACAAAGACACAAAAAAATTGGACCATGAAGAACATTTGTACCAGCTCAACAGTCTGAATATTAACCTCAAGGGTAGACCATCTGTTAACTTCAATCAAAAAAGACTGCAGCTCAGCAAGCAGCTAGATGTGAAGAAACCAGCTCTTCAAAACAACATCCACAAAACAACAGAAATACATCGTCTACATACCTTGATGGAAAAAAATAATAAATACAAGGCAAATAATTACATGTCTGTACTTAGAAGACCCAGAATGAATAGGCCTGTTAAAAATAGATACTTCGATGGCACCGGCATGGCATTTGACACTGGCTGCAGGGATGAGTTCTCAGCAGGAAATCATTAGGATTGACAGCTCGTCAGGCTACTTAGATTTATTGAGCCGCACGTAAGCCTGTTATCACTCCAGTACGGGATATACCTCGCAGGGGAAATACCTCACGGGTTCAGTTACGGCCAACTAGACAGCTATAACTGGAAACATCATTTAAAATTTTTATTGGAAGTAGTGGCCCATCTTTCATGACAAGAATTAGACTATTCAGTTCAGCAAGTATCTGGCGTCTCATGTTCCAACTTCTTTGATTTCCAGCCCACAGCAAGGTATATAGTATGTTTAGGCCCTGTCTGCATGACTGACTCTTCCACACAGATGGTCCCGCCCTCCCCGATCTGCAATCTGTCACACTGCCTCACACAGACGAACGGTTGCTCTTGCACAGCCACGTGGGAGCTCTCTGGGATAGCCCTGGCAATGTATGGCGACAGCCCTGGAGGTATCAGTGATATATAAAGGCCTCTTTCTTTTATACAATGCACAGAGAGCTTCAGTTCCATCACTTCTGGAAGATGATGAGGAACTCCTCTCTGTGGTCAAAACGTGAAGCACAGAATCATTTTAACAACTACAACTTGTTTCTCTCAGGGAAATGCAATGATTCTGCTTAAATGCTTTGTTTTAACAAACAACTTTGAAAAACTAACCTGTACCATACTTTATAGATTCAAAAATGTGGCAAATGACAGAAATAGTGCAGCTTCAAAAAAATGTCATAAGAAATAATAATAATAATAATAATAATAATAATAATAATAATAACAATACTACATGCAGCAACACATATTGAGCACCACCACTCTTTAAAAAAAAATCAGCATTTAAGATGAGGAAGATCAGGGTTATTTTTTCCAAGTTTGCGTACACCAGTCCAGAACATTGTGGTCACCTGGTTTTTCCTCCCTCACAATCTATTTCCTGGTTCTGCTCAATACAGTAGAGGGCAGTGTTAAATTACTTTCTGACACTCAAGGATGTGAATGTAACTACTGAGAAAAAAAAAAAGAAAAAAAAAGTGGGATTTGGGTGGTAAGGTTCACATGAAAGACTTTAAGGTTCCTTACACATTTTAAAATAATCTAAAACTGGATTCTTAAAACTGAACTGAAGTATTTTCAAAAATAACATTCTCCATAACTGTCATTTTCTTAAGAAAGATACGAACAATCTTAAAGGGATAGTTCACCCAAAATAAAAATTACCTCATGATTAACTCACACTCAAGCAATCCTAGGTTTATATGACTTTCTTCTTTAAAATGAATACAACCGTGCTCTGGCTCTCCCAAGCTTTATAATGCGAATGGCTGTTGATATTCAGTAGTCCAAGAGTCCAAATAATTGCTCCACACGGCTCCCGGGGGTTAATAAAGGCATTCGGAAGTGAATCGATGCTTTTTTGTATAAAAAATATCCATATTTAAAACTCTTTAAAGGGGGGGTACAATGGTGTTTCATGTATGCAGAGTTTTTCACAGTGTTAAAGAGATGGATTCTCATGCTAAACATGTCCAAAGTTTTGAAAAATTATTTAGAAGAATGACTGAGAATTTCTGTGCTGAAAATCTTACTTCCGGGTTGGTAAGAGTTTCGGCTGTTTTTTTGATCGTGGATTTAATGAAGAAGACGAGAGTGGAACTCCTTATATGAGCATTTCTCTCTGAAAAAAAGCGCGCACACGCACACGTTGACCAGAGGAGAGTGAGACCGCGCACATCAAAGCGCTTCATTGGGAAATCGTCGGCAGCGCTGCATAGGATTTGTTCAAGAATGTCACCAAATAAGTGTGTTTTTGGATGTGAGGGAAAGTTTTCAGCTTCCCAAAGAACCCAGCGTTACATGGTCATACATTTTACAGTGGATGCAGTTTGTTTTCCTGGGGCAGCAACGGAGTGTATCAAGTGCCTTTGTGTGTTATCATCATTTGAGTGACGGAGTGTTTTATAAACAAGGCCCAGGTCGCTACGCTACGCTTATGTCCTACATCATCCGCTGGAATGCCACTCTCTCATGAACGCACATACAACTGTTAGCAGAAGCTAGAGATTACGATTTATAAAGTTTTCACTTCAGAAGGCCTTTATTCACTGAATTCGTCCTTGTGGAGTACTTTTACTGGACCATTGAATATAAACACCCATTCACTGCTATTATAAAGCTTGTAAGAACCAGGAATTTTTTTAATGCAACTCTGAATGTATTCGTCTGAAATAATAAAAAGTAATATATATATAACTGGCTTGAGGGTAAGTAAATCATGGAGTAATTTTTGTTTTGGGGTGAACTATCTCTAAGAATTCTTTTATATTATATGTTATGTTATATTCTTAACTTTTTTTCTAAAGGTTGTTCTTAAGAGAAAACAAACAACAACAAAAAAGAATCTGGAAAATCATTGCAAATAACTTAGTTAGGATTACCTCTAACTTTTGTTAAATGGTAAAATTTACTGGTTTAGTTTTCAGGCTGTTTAAGCAGTACAACATGCAGTAGCACTAGCTATATATAATACATTTTTAATACATATTACTAGTACTCATGGTATGTCCATGAGTACTCTGAAGTGAAAGCAATGATCAACAACATAAATATTGATTGGTCAGAATGATTATGCATTATGCGGTCCCACACCAGCTAAACACCCTCTGGTTCAGACAGCTGCAGTATAGCCACACCCCAAACTCTCGCTATACTGTAGATTGAGCTGGTAAGAGATTGACGGATCTCAGCAGACTGTTCTATGGTGTCTGGGAGGCTCAATGTTAACACTTTTGAGGTAGATAAAACCATGAATGGCATATTTATAGTGGTCAATGAACAATAAACTGGGTTAAGATAAATTATTTTCACACGCACACACACACAAACCTTACAAACTTCACCATTAAGAACTGAGAATTAAGACTTCCTAAAACTTCTCAAAGTTATCTTAAATGTCTTATGTCTTGAGAAGATTTTCATGAATCCCATCCCTCGATTGATTTTGTTCTCTCTGACTTTCTGTCTCTGTCTGTAAACATGAAGGGATTGTATGGCTTGCAGGTGGTGACCTAAGAAAGCTCTCGCTGACTCATGGCTCCTTCACATCACCACCAGCCCTTCCTGCCTCCCACACAGAGTAAAATCACGCTGACACCACTCCATCAGTCCAGCCCACAGCTATGAGCTCTCAGCAGGCAGAGACACCTCACCATTCTGCAAGCACGCTCACTTCAAACACAGATTTTGACATTGAATGAACAGCGAACAGAACACGTGCTGCAGTGATATAGGTATCTTCTCGGAACGTAGTCTATACATTTTTATAAATTGACCCGAACAGCCAATTTCCTAGCTGTGCAAATTTCATGACATATCATTTCATGATTCCTCATTCCAAAATTAAATGGAAAAAAATGTACTCAATCATTATGTCCATTCATTCATTCATTTGTATTCAGTTAATTATTTGTTCATTCATTCATTCAATGCATTTTTCATGCATTCTTTCAGTTAGTCATGCATTCCTTCAATGTGTTATTTGTTCATTAATTCGTTCATTCCGTTCATTCATTCATTCATTCATTCATTCATCCATTCAATCCATAATTCATGCATTCATTCATTTATTCGATGCATTATTCATTCATTCAATGCATTATTCATCCAATCATGCAGTTAGTCAAGCATTCATTCATTCAATGTGTTATTCGTGCATTCATTCATTCGATGCATTATTCATGCATGCATTCATTCATTCATTCAATGCGATATTCATCCATTCATGTAGTTAGTCAAGCATTCATTCATTCAATGTGTTATTCGTGCATTCATTCATTGGATGCATTATTCATGCATTCATTCATTCATTCATGCAATGCATTATTCATCCATTCATGTAGTTAGTCAAGCATTCATTCATTCGATGCATTATTCATGCATTCATTCAGTTAGTCATTCATTCATTAAATGCCAGGGCCTAAAATGAACACTCGCCAAGCGCCAAATGAGAGTAAAAATCAGCGTTCGCGTGTCCATGTAACAGTGTCAGTCGCCAGTCGGCGGGTATAACTTTTACAAATTATAACAATGCAATGAAGAGAACACAACAGCCAGTTTTTAAAGAGATTCGCCGTTTCTGACATAAGCTAATAAAATAATATTTTCCGAAGACAAGATCATCGTGCTTAGCTGTTCTGTCATAAGCAACAAGAGCAAATCAAATAATGGGAATGAAAGGCTGCGCGTTCGGCTGTATTCAGACAGTGCACCAGCAGCACTTCAACACATGAAAACATTTGTTCAACAATTTGGTTATTCATTCGTTTGTTCATTTAGTCATTCATTTGTTCGTTCTTTAGTTATTCAGTAAGTCATTCATTCATTCATCAGGTCATTCGTTCGTTCAGTTATTTATTCATTCCTTTGTTTGTTCATTTAGTCATTAATTTTGTTCACTTATTTATTAACTTTTTAACGCCATGCCAGCATCAAGGCTATTATCATTCATTCATTTATTTATTTATTTATTTATTAAGTCATTCATTTCAATCATTCATTCAGCTATTTAGTTAATTAAATTAGTAGCAGTTTATTAAGTCGGACAATATACTATTAACTGGTCATTTAAATTGCAAAATAACCAATTTAGGGTGACTGAAGATTTTATATTCCCTTTGACATACTGCGGAGATTCTAGATCCTATTCATAATTTTTCTATCTTCTGTCAGAAATTCAGCTGAACATCATTTATAGTTTTACTGAAGCCACAATGTAATGGGTCTATAATCACAGTTTACAAATCCTGTGGAAACTGACACAGGAAACTTTAAATAGAGCTGCTGCAGATGACTAAAATAAATACTGAATCCCCTTGTAATGTGGTGTGGAGATGACCTCAAACTGTATGGAAAAAAGATTTAGAAAGCCGGTGTCCCAAATGCATCTCCCTATGGGGAGAATAAAAAACAAATATGAAAAAAAATAAAAAATAAATGCTGCACTACATATTTCTATTCTCATACATTTAAGTTTTTAGGTAGACCTCAAGCATTTCTTTAAAAATTATGTAACCCTGAAAACAGGATGGCCTGATGGCCGAGGGCCAGTGAGAGTTTCAGACAGTGCTGCATAGTCATTTTTCATTCATTAATGTAAATACTAATTATATGTAAATGCACTGAACATCGCTGCTGTGAATTTTGTATTTAAATGTGTCACCAAGCTAATTTTACCGCTGATTAGATGAGGATGTTGAAATTGCACGAATGACTTGTAAATGATTAATGGAGAGATATATAATTTTTTTTTCTTTTGTAATTATTTGCTTTAGGTGTGTAAATATATGAACCATCTAATTTGTAACAAATTCCTCATCTTCAATTAAAAAAAAAAACACTTATGACATATAATGATGATGAATGGTTTCTTTCCAGCTGAACTAGTTACAGAGCTGGGCATTACCCAGGGAAACACACCCTAACATGTGACACTGGGAGGCCATGGAGCTGCAGACAGCAACACTGTAATAGCTCGCAGTAAACCACAGGACAGATAAAGCTACCAACAAGACAGGCAGTTGAAGGATTTGGGTTTGTCAGACATAGGAATTTCCGAGAAGGGATGTGCAAATCTACACCGTTTCATAATAAATAGTGTATTGTCTGGACCACTTTTAATTTTAAAGTTCTTTCTGAGATTGATTTAGCATCCACCTTAGAATACGTTTACATGACAATGACTGTTTGTGTTTTTGAAAACGTTCGCATACAGACTACAACATTGATCCACAAACACAGTTATTATGCATGCCAGGCCAGTAGTTGGGGGATGTCACTTTGCCTGCACACATACGCATTATACTGTAGACTGAACATGTAATATGTGTTCGCATTTTTATAGTTTACAATGCAACAATGAAATGTTTTTTAAAAACTTGCCCTTTTCTTTTTTCATTTCCCCAAAACGCCATTGTAGTGTACGTGAACAGGCAAAACTTGTTTGTTTCCATTTTTAGATAAAAACTGTGTTGTGTTTTTGTTAATATTCTGAATTAGAATACATTTTTATATTTTCTTTTTCAAAATTGTATTTCATTTAAAGTTTTATAAATGTGTTTGTCATTTTTCTTTTTACATTGGTGTCCAAAATTATTACAACACTAGTATTTTCACCAGCTAAAAATGGTTTTAAGTCTGTAACTGTAATTTGTATTATTACTAGTGTTGTCACTGTACTAAAATTTCAGTATTCGGTACCGATACCAGTAAAAATCCACGGTTCTCGGTACCAATTTCGGTACCAAAGCAAAACACAAAAATATGCTAATTAAAAAAAAAACACTTTTTATCACTTTGAAACTGGTTTTACTCAAATGAAATGGTAAAATGCTTTTGAAGCGACTCAGAACAGTGCTGGTGAAGTTGTTTATGTATTTATGTCGTCATTGAGACGGCAGATGCTGAAATTACTTCAAGCATCACGCGCTTCAGTCAATGTAGTAAACAAACCCACACGTCTCTGCCATAAATTCATTATTTCAACCAACCTTTGCGGCTTAACATTTACAGATACTGGTCCATATTGAGATTTGATTTGATTAATTTATGCTAACTTTGACAAATTCCGCGACTGAACATATTAATATGTAAGTTTCAATTTCATGACTGGATTTTGAGATTCCGTCCACATTTTCTGCTTCGCGCAATTCATAGCGCTGTATGCGTCAAGAACCGGGTTGACCGGGCACTCAGTACCACCGGTACTTAAAGAAACCTGGTTGACATTTTCATTTTTTAGTACCGCCTTGGTACCGAAGTTATTATTACTATACATTATTTTTGACAGCATCCTCATTTACAAGTGCCTAAAACCTTAACAGTACTGGAGTTTTGCAGCATCTTGGAGACGTTGCCACAGGTCTTCTGGATTTATTCTGTCTCAGTTTGTTCAGCTGACAGACTGATGATGATCAGATCAGGTCTCTGTGTGGAGCACCGGCTGCTGTCAGACTCGTACAATTAAAAATATCACTGGATTATTACATTTAAATGGCATAATGAATGTTTGGAAGTGTAAACTGATATTTCCTACTAACATACTACAGCAAAAGATATAAATAACTGGCTTAAAACCATTTTTATCTGGTGAAAATACTAGTGATCTAATAATTTTGCCTACCACTGTATATATCCATAGTTTTTAGGTTCAATATATTTCGTAATTTTATTACTTTAAGTTTTCTTAAGTTCTTCGATGTTTTCTTTTGGATTTTTAGGGTTTGAGTTTTAGTTTTAAGTTTAGTTAACAAAAATAACCCTGCACTGCACCCTGACAAGATGTTGAAAACAACTGGACAGAGTGGAATAGAAGGAAACCGAGTGGGGGAAAAAATGCAGCAGTATTTTTATAAGATGAACACTTGACACTTTGTCTTAGAAATAAACAAAGGAGCTAATAAACCATTTTAATGTGTCAATGACTGAACATTTCAGCTACAGATGTGAGGACTGCAAAATAAAATCTGAATGGCAGCAAATAATGCTCCTCCTGCCAGAATCAGAGCCCTGGCTGGGTGCCTTACTCACTGACTCAAAGGAAACCAGAGCATCTGGACTGGAGATCACCGCAGGGATGTGTTTAGCCTGACCTGGTTGAGCAAAAAGGACACAGAGATGAATCTCTGCTTTATAACTCCAAGTAGACCCTTGCATCTCAGTGACCAAGCTACAACACAAAAAAATATACATAACGGGCCAGTCAATTTTCCAGGGGTACACCATACCATCAGTATTTTGTGTCCCATAATCCTTTAAAAATATTCTAAAATTGTACAACTGTCAAGGTCAAGTTCAAGTTTATTTATATAGCACCTTAACAAATCAGTGCTAACCACGGTGCTACACAGTCAAAACATCAGAAATAACAATCAACAAAAAGCACGAAGACATCAAATTTTTAATCATTAAATACTACAATAAGAAAGAAAAAACATTACCAAACAAAAGAAAACATAACAGAAACAAAACAAAAACAAAAAAGGTGCTGCTTATAATTTTCAAGGATTTCTGATTAATACAATTTTTAAACTAGAAAACCTTTAAACATTATAAATGTCTTTGCTGTCACTTTTGATCAATTTAATGCATCCTTTAATCAAAAAAAAAAAAAAAAAGCCATATCAAGAGGAATCGCATCAAAAAAAATTTTTTATATTTATTTGCCATTTTTCGTGATAGAACAGTGGAGATATGACAGGTAGCAAGTGGGAGAGAGGGAGAACAGGATCGGAAAAGGTCGCGGAGGCGGGATTCGGACTTGGGACATCCGAAGCGCAACTGCACCATATGTCTGACTCTGCAAGCTGTCCACGAGGCCATCAGCACCAAAAATCCTTTATCTTTTGAAACGTATATAGTTACATGTATTGTAACATATATCTTTTAAAACAAGAGTACAATGTACAATAAAATATACGGTGGTTTTCAAAACAAAATTATCATCTCTAGTCCACAAACACATCTTATTCTGTAATTCCACATATTTTTTATGCCAGAAAGATGAATACATTTGAAGAGAAGCACACAAATATCATAATAATGTTATAAAACTGTACGTTAACCAAGTGAAGGGTGATAAATAAAAAATAAAAGCTCCTTTAATATTAAAAAAAAAAATAATGACACTCCATCTTTAAAACAATGAAATGAACATCTATACAAATTAGAGACCCATCTGAAACTATAGACTACAGGCCATCACATTTTCAGTAATGTAAATCATTTTTGGCACAGTACATCACCCTGTGCATCTGGATTTCAGGAGATTTTAGTTTGAAGTCCCCTGAGAGTGACTTCAAGGACTGTGGTGATGCTTAAAATATGCAGTGCACAATGGCCAGCAGCATAAAACAAGCTGACAGTCTTACTCAACATACTCATATACTGACAGGTAATTTATTCCTCTCAGACCGACGGGGTCACACTCAGGGGTGGGCGGCCGCCTCCAGCTCCACCGCAGGTGTCTCATTAGATTGCCTGTGCAGCCCTGTCAACTCCACTGGAGTTATACTATGAGAGCGCAGCTACAGCACAACACAGACTACACAGGTCTGTCTTTTTTTCTTTTCTTTTTTTCTCTCTACACCAAGTTTCATCTGAACATGTCTTGTTCTTGCCTTAGGTGTAACAGAAACTGATTGATTGCACCAAGTCCCAGTTTAACATTTAAAGGGGTCATAACATTAGGAATCACTTTTTCATTTTTCCAAATAAGAGGTCTACTATGAAAACATACTGTGATTTTCAGACCCAAAAGTCTCACTGCAAAAAGAGCAGTTTGAGATCGATTGTGGTTAACATTTGTATCTGTAATAAAACATCAATCCTACTTTACCGGAAAAACAGTGAGGTGACAAAATGAGAAAATATTAGCCAAGACTAGTTGATGACAGTATGCACTAATTAATTGTTTTCTTCTCTCTTAGCTCAAATACTGCATTTTACACCCAAATTCCGAATAAAGCTGTTCTCATTTAGTGTAGGGTTTTGGCTAAGCTAACAGGCTAATCGGTAAGTATTATAGGCCTAAATATATTAAGTATTTTTTCAGGATGCAAAAAAGAACAGCATTTATTGTATTAAAATAAAAAGTTTTTTTCACTTTTCAACATCACTTTTTATCAACTGAACGCATCGTTGCTGAAAATAAGTTTTAATTTCTCTCAAAAAAGTAAAATATTTTTGACCCCAAACTTTTTGAATGATATTGTACAATACTGTAATTCAGATGCAGCTTCCGTCTGACAGCCTTTAGGTATGTGTCGCAATGTTTGATCATCTCTGTACATCCACTATTTTTTTGGAAGGGACATTTTGAAGCTGAGATGCCTTGGAACACAGCAACCAATACTGAAGTGTTTCCTCACTCTAAATTCAAACAGACAGCCAACAGCATGATAGTCAAGACATAACAGCTGGGGGTGTCACTGCACCAGACTGGATCTCCCCACATGCGTCACCCACTCAGCAAACTCACCACAGTGTACATGAGAGAGACAGACAGAAAAAGAAAGAGCCAGCATGGGGACACAGAGTTCCACCTGAGAGCTCTCTGACCTTAGTCTCAGCCTCAGAGATCACGCCCACAGACTGTTGGATGAACGTATGATGCATACGGCACACACTTAGCTGGAAACACTCCTGGAGTTTCTAAATCATTATCAGATTGGTTAGATTATACAGGATTTCCGGGAGACGTGTGTGTCACGTTCTTAAACGTTCTGCCTGGGGGAAAAAATGCTGTGGCGCCAAACCCCCTCATGAAAGAAGAAAGCCACTGAGTTTACAACTGTTACTACGAGTGCTTATCAAATACTGGATTTTCAAAAGTATTGTAAGTTTGCAGCACAGAAGCTTTAAAATATGTCAGAGAGTTCAACGCACTGATCTGTTATTGTGGCGATATTTCCATGCCCATAAACATGGCGCTGGCCAAACAAAATGTGATTGGTTACTTTATCTGTCAGTCATATGCCCACTTGGGCGGGCCTTGGCCATTCAAAGTGGCCAAAGTTCAGACTTTCTGCCGTCAGTCTGAAGAACTGTTGAATAAATTATGTCATTTTTGTTTTCTTTGCAAACAAAGTATTCTAGTAGCTTCGCAAAATTTAAGTTGAGCCACTGAACTACGTTTCTGGGTCTGGGAACATTTCAGTTGTGTTGCTGTCAATGCAGAGATTTCTCAGATTTGATCAAAAATATCTAAATTTGTGTTCTGAAGATGAACAGAGGTCTTATGGGTTTGGAACAACATGAGGGTGAGTAATTAATGACATAATGTTAATTTTTGGGTGAAATAGCCCTTAAAAAAATAATCATCATAAAAATCGGAAAATAGATATAATGTTTCAGCTACAGTGTCCAGCACTAAAGTGTGCATGTCGGGGAGTAAGTAAATGGGCAGTGACTCAGTAAGCGTGGATGTGCGAGTGCAGAACTCGTCCACAGCGCCCGCCGGCTCCCATCTGCTGTCACCCCAGCAGCTCTAGATGCCAACACACGTACCTCACCTCATTGACCTCTGCAACCCCTGCTGACATCAACACAGCAGTACAACCACACTGTACTGTATGGAGGAGTGTGCGATATCATGATTTGTTTTATTGTGGGCGATTAAATTGTCTCACTGCTTTTGAAGAAATATCATAGTAGTGCACTAAAGCATATTCTATCAGTTGCAGTTCTGGCACCTCAGACTCAATATACTGTACTGTAAAACGCGACATACATTGACATAAAATGGAGTAGAGTTACACTCACAGGACACTGCAATTATTCGCAATTACAAAATTACATTACTTGTATGTGCTTTAAAGCCTTGATGGTTTTATTTGCGTGTTGTTCTGACATGCGTTTTGTTTAATTTTTTTTTTAAACGTGAGCACCTGAAACGCACACCGTTGCATACTAAAAAGCCTGCCTAACAGCACCTGATTACTGGACTAAGTTAGCTTTCACGTATGATTGCGCTAATATGGTTAAAAACACACAAGTTTTACATATAAACAGTCAGCTATGTCTAAACAGAGTAAACATTTGAGAGAAAAACAGATGCGTGCAGGTCTTAAAGTGACAGCAGATTAATAGCACTGAACATGCTGCCATTTTCATTAAAGGGATAGTACATATGGTAGTATCACATCAGAGATATGATATTTTTGTGATATCGCCCTACCCTACTGTACTGTATAAAATCTCTACTATCTAAACTATTGCCAAATTATCTTATTCAGGACAGAACACACAAGACACTTGATTTATAACTAATTATTCTAACAGCAATTTTTCAGGTGATACAGCGTTAGTTACGAAAATAGGACAATATTTAACATTTAAACAACTTGTTTGAAATGCAAATGCATAACAGATAAGAAATGTCCGTTTGTGCTACATTTTCAGCTGACAGCCTTCCCTGAAAAAGAAACCGGCTGTAAGAGGCAGGACTCTTGTAAAACCTCTGATCATACTTTTAACGGGACCTATATTCAGAACAAAGAGAAACACAGCTTCAAACTGGAACTAACAGTGAAATCACTTCCTCTTCATGGTGTCACTCACACAAATCTCGCGGAATAGCACTAAGAAAACTGTAATATTCCCGCTCATTTTTCATTTATAGCTAAATATATCTGGTTAATAAAACAATCTCATAAACAGGATTTGCATTACTCCACCCTTCATTATCAAAGTATTCTCCACTTTAGTCCATTATCACAATTTACAACCATAATGGATCCTGAGAAATATAAATGTCCAAAGAGGCATTAAATCTTTTCATTTCATATACTATTTGTAATATGCCACAGAAACAGCATCCACATTTAATCAGACCAAACTAATACAGAAAACAGTATAACCTATGCAATATTTATCCCGATAAATGGCATTCAATGACAGAAAGCACTATAGCGTGACACAGGAGTAATTATTTTAAAAGCAAGATACTTTACATGCAGTTCATCATCTGAATCCACCATTTAGCTCGAGTCGTCCTCTCCAGTCTTCAATGAAGGACACCATGCAATGACCTCGAGTAATGAAACTGCTCATTAACACTTCCACAGCTTATTCTTGTAACTACTCAAGTGTATTTCAGCTGACCAAGACAAAGATCAAATTCTCTACCAGTCAAAAATAGGTCTTTCCAAAGACAATTAAGGGATAAATGCTAAGCTACTTAAAGCTTAAAAAGGTAAGCCAATGATACTTTTACTCCACTCAAAAAACTTCTAGACACAATAATAAAAGTATTTACCGCATAAACTGTAATTTCATGCATGCATTTAGATTGTATCAAAAATGTTCTGTTTAATCTAATTCCAAATATGTAATTAACAAGTTAAGACAAGCTTGGCAACAGAACTCTCAAGACCCCCTAAGTAGCTGAACCACTAAGAACATAAGAACATCTCTGGGCCTTCACACACATAATATTCATAAAAGCTCCAAAAGTTAAGTGCTAACAGCAAGTTTTCGCTTCTGAGGTGGTAGGGAAAAGTTTAAATGGGGTTAAGTGTTTCATTTACTGGGTAAACATACTCAAACTGAAAACTCCCTTCCCGGACCACCCATGCTCATGCTTTGTATAGCGTTCAACAAAACTCTTTTGGAACGAGTGATCTACTAATATGTACCATTTGACAGCTGATGCCGGTGCTGATATTTTAGAGAGCAGAGTGTCTGATGGCTGATTTAAAGCCGATATATGATCACACCATCTATTTTAAAGGGATACTCCACCCCAAAATGAAATTGTCATTAATCACTTACCCCCATGTCGTTCCTAACCCGTAAAATCTTTGTTTGTCTTCTGAAAACAATTTAAGATATTTTGGATGAAAACAAGGAAGCTTTTTACTGTCCCACAGACTGCCAAGTTAGTTACACTGTAAAAGTCCAGAAAATTATGAAAGACCTCGTCAGAATAGTCCATGTGCCATCAGTGGTTCAACAGTAACATTATGAAGCGACGAGAATACTTTTTGTACACGAGAAAACAAAAATACACAACCGTAGTGCCATTTTGGAGATTATGATCTGAACACAGGCAGCATACGCTCTTCTGAGTCAGCCGCACCACAAGGTAGCACTGCTTTCTTTCAAATCAAAGCATATATATATATATATATATGTAAAAAATGTATCCTTGTGGCGCTGCTGATACAGAACACATACTGTACATTATTGTTGCTCCTCTACGCCCTGCTATTGTGATCAGAGAAACGACAAATAACAAGCATTACGGTGGCGAAAACAGCGAGAATAAAAGTTACACCTTCTTTGCTTGAACATTTGGGCGGCGTTATGCAAATATTCCCACATTGTGAGGTAGAGATGTGGGGGCGTGTTAGAACGAGCCGTTTTAGGAGGGTGTGGTTGACTCTTAACTTTTATGAAGAATATCTTTGGATTTGAGACTTTAGTCTTTGCAACTTTACAGATCTTCTTTATGCACCAAGAGCTTGTAACACTCCAAAGAGAAAGGAAAAATTTAAATCGCATCATATGACCTCTTTAAGTTTAGTCACATCCACCAGTCATATAAAACTGACAGTGTGCTACTCTCTGCATACCATGCTTATTATGTTCTTCAAAGAGAGGCTCTTGAAAAGGGCAAACCACTCAGTAAAAAGCAAACCAATGAAAGAGGGAGAGTAAAATACATACTAAAAACACTTACACTGAACACTGTATGACACTCATGTTAAAACAATATGTATGTGAAAGAACATGCATTGGACTTTAAATGTCAAGGTTTATCTAGAAACGACCTCTCGCCTCAATTAAGACAGTAAAAATTATCAAATCTAACTCATGACTCCCATGGTAAAGAAGTACTGGAGATGGCCACTAGTTGCCTATATGAGAACATGGGAAAGTCTATGGAAGCTTAAACATGCAAGGCTTTGAAAGAGACACTTGGGCCCTGCCTTCAGGTGGAGGGCTGGTCATGGCTGTGCATTTACAGCAGCACAGATGTTGTGCTTTTGCCTCTACCGACAAATATAATGAACTCCACAGATTATATAACCATAATTTTAGCACATTTCAAGTGCATGCCTGTAAGTGTTCAGACACTGCAAGTGCTCTGCACTCAGCAAACATCCTCTTTATTGCAAACTTGTGATAATAACTTGAATTCTAGAGGACTCTTTGACGCATGTGTGAGCATAAACGCATTTAGCCAGTTAAAAACATTCTGGTGATGGATAAAATAAGTAGACTATGATTTAATTATGCTAATTTCTTTCAGTACTTCCAGATGGCTGGGTCTTAAAAACACTTCAGCATTCTGTTATGGTGATGAGTGATCATAATTGGCATTGAATAATAAACCGCTTTACCTTTTAAACACCTTTTACAAATGTCACCCACTGAAGGGTACTCTGATCACATTCAGGTAAGAACACCCTGGAACGAGTCTAATGATCACATTGGTGCCCGATTGAAATGGGAACCCTCACCCTTAAATATTCTTTATATAAATAAGTAGACAGAAAAAAAATGTCCTAAGTATACAACAGCACACAGAAAAACAATGTCTGTAACCACAGGTAAATGCTTCCCATCTCAAACTGACATTAGCCTTGTTGTGAGAGATAACAGTGGGAAAGATTAATTTTTTTATATTATTATTCTCATTTTTATTCCAAATTGTCAGGCAGCTCCTGCTAAATTCATGCTCACAGATGTGCTGCCAAAAAATGCGCTCTAGTTTTTTTCTCCTCCACTCAGTCCCTCAAGAAGAGTTTTGATTTATTCTCTCTCCAGCCAGACTACACTGTAAAACCCAATGAGTTTACTCATTTCTACTGAGGAAACGGAGTGCCTCAATTCATTTCAGTTTAGAAACCAACAGTTATGAGTACTGTGAACTTATATAATTTTGCTCTCCTATGTAATCTCAAACAAACCATGATAGAAGCTAGAAATATAATGTAACATTCTGTTTGAGGTTTGCTTAATGTAATCAGTTATTGAGTTCACATAACTCAATAAGTGCAATTAATTGGAGTATTAATGAACTCATTCCATTTAATACATTTTACTGTTAGGTTACACAATATACAATTTTTCTTAATCTGAAAGAGGCTGACATTGAACACAAGTGATTGACAGCAAAAATCTGCAAATACGCATGTTAAAGATGTGATGGACAACCAGTTGATAGCTGCTCCTTTGCTCATAGCATGTCTCAACCTCTTTCAGTTCAATTCCTTTGAGTCCTGAAAACTTAAGGGAATCAGTTGGTTATAAAATGCAGTTGTGTAACTCACGACACCACCTAAATATTTAACAATTAAGATCAAGTGCCACTTTCTAACTTAATAACAGCCTAATCAGAGCACACTGCACAGTGTGATCACCTTTCACAGCATTATTTATTATCAAAGTAATATTATTGGGTTAGTAATTATGTGGTGGTTTCCTACTATTATGTAAAATGTTTAGAACAATACAGACTTATATTATATATTATCACAGTGACCTGTATATGAAATATACTGTTGACAAACAGCACGGAGAGCATAGCAAAGACGCACATGGATGTCTTACCTTTGTGCTAACGATACATAAACAGTCCATTCTTCAGAGCGCGACCTCTCAGCATCTCATTCTGGAAGCATTGCGCGCACGACAGGAACTTACTCTCAGTTGAGCAATATTACGAGTCCATATACTCAGAAGTCAAGTGTGCATCACCTCGTGTTTCCTTTCCGCGGCAGTGTGTCGGGGATGCTGAGGAGGAGGACGCCTGCACTCATATTGACGCGCGTTCAGAGCAGCACCGCGGGAAGACCGAGCAGCATAATGTGCTCCGCTCACCTCTGGACCGCGCGCTCCCACAGCACGTCACTGTGTGTGGGTAACCGAGTGCGTAAAACGCCTCTGCCCTGCCGTTTCAACATCAACCAGTGGACTTCACGTTTTTGCAAAAAAATAAAAAAATTCATATTGATTGCGATTTTCAGTCTCAATACATGGGGTCCTTAAAATTCAACACACAAGCCACAAAGACGGTGATGTGCAAACAATATGTAAAAGCTCAAGCTGAACTCATTTATCTATTACTAATAAAGAAGCAGATTTGTTTTATTATCATGATATGCTGATGTACAACGTGTCTGTGATTTGTTTTCCCCCCAATCAAACACATTAACCTTTAGAAAAAGCAAAAATGCAAAGTAGATTATACATATAGAGAATATTAATATTATAATATTAATATTATGTTATATAATAATCCTAAAATGTTTGAAATAATACATTTTATTTCATATGTTTATGTACGAGTATGACAATGCATTAAACCTTTTATATTTATATTTAAAAATATTTTTAAAGCCATGTTATACCCAATTCAGATATCTTACGAGCTTTCAGAATCACAGTGAAGTAACATAAGTGAAGAAATAATAAAACACCACAAAGCTGCATCCTCTATGCCAGTGGAGACATGAAATTCATCTACATTCAAACACTTATCTGATTCATCTGAGACTTCATAGAAATGAGAGTGTTATGCATTGCTAAAGGGTTAGTGAAAAAATTATGTTGTGTTACTCACCCTCAAGCCATCCTAGATGAATATGACTTTCTACTCTCAGACGAATCCAATCAGAGTTATATTAAAAGTTGTCCTGGCTCTCTAAGCTCTATAATTGTAGTGGATGGGTGTTTCTGTTCAACAGTCCAAAACACATTAAATAAAGCATTCGCATCCATAATAAAACGTGCCTCACATGGCTCTGGGGGGTGAATGAAGTCCTTCTGTAGCATATCCATATGTCTGGGTAAGAAAAATATCCATATTTTAAACGTAATAAACTACTGTCATATGTGGAAGCATTCCAGTGGATGACATGGATGTAGGGGTGCTCCGATCAGGATTTTTGAGGCCGATACTGATCTTTTTATTTTGTAGAATTATTAATAGTGATGATCCAGTCAAGATTTTAGACATTTATTCAGTGCCTGAATTTAATTTTGAAAATTAATTATTTTCTTAGGGGACTCTTGTGAGAGGATTTAATTTTTATTTATTTTTTTCATTTGAGGGGTGGAGGGAGGCATTTAAAAAAAAAAAACATTTATCTTACCTAAATGTTTGATCATGCACTTTATTTACATTTTTACAATCGTGTAATTGTTGCACAATAGCTTACACAGCATAAGCCTGATTTTGTGAGCTGTATGTGAAGTTCACTCATCAGTTTGCAGTGTGTATGTGGTCCATCTGCTTTCACACAGGAGTCTCCTCCTGATCCGTGGCTGTTTACCACAAACACAATTTTTTTTCTAATTATATTGATTTTAAATCCAAACATTGTACTCAAAATGCTTTTTCAACAGTGTGATTCTTTTTTATTATTATTTACACAGTACAGTAATATAATCTTTCATCTAGTGTTGTCATGTTACCAAAAATTCAGTATTCGGTACCAATACCAGTGAAAAACCACGGTCCTTGGTACCAATTTCGGTACCAAAGCAAAACAAAAAATAAGCTAATTTAAAAAAAAAAAAAAAACACACACACACTTTTTATCACTAAAAATAAAACCAATGCCACTCTTTAAACTTATTTACAATTGTGTTTAAAGTTTTTCTACAGGTAATATAATTATGAAAAACAGTAAACAAGTTTCACCCAAATTTAATTTGTCTTTTAATTAATGAAATTTAAACATTTTATTTTTGGGAAAATAAAGGGGATTTGCTATTAAAATTAAAACATGGAAGAAATACTGTGTGATTTATTTCTTTATAAATAAAGTTTTCAACAGTAGTAGCAGTATCACATACATTTAACTAAATTATAGTAATATTTCTTTATGTAGAAAATTAACTTATTTTGCAACCCTCTACGCACACAATTGGCAATATAATCACCATTGGCTAGTACAATTTTTAGTTTACTCTAATTTAATTTTAATTACTTTAATTTTTAGTTTATATATGATTCCAATCAGCTTTTATCTTTGTAAAATGGCACAGCTTCTTAAAGCTTAGCTTCTTAATCAGTCCGTCAAGTATTATATTCTGGTATTAAGCACTATTTAATGATAGAACTTTAGTGGTTAGAGCTAAAACTTGATAACCATTTATGAATGCATATTTGTCATTTTGGGTTTCTGTAAAATAAAAAAATAGTAATAGATCATATTAATTATTATTAAAAGATAATACTACTACTAATTCTACTACTATACTAACAATAAACAATGCACTATGGATTGATGAGCTGCTGGGTTCGTTAATATTAATCATGTTGTCTGCGTTTGGTAGAGCTGATTTGCTGAAATCAAAACAGGGATGGTAATAGATGAGCGCCAGCCAATGAAATTGCCATTTGTGCATTAGCTCCGCCCACTACCGGAGAAACCGGCATATCTTCTGCTTGTTCGAAAAAGTTGAATAATTCTAAATGAACTCCATTATTTTGACAAGAAAATATAACAAAAAATATAGTTTACATATAGCGTGTCGATTCAGCGTGGTAAGACTCTCGCTCTCTCTATTTGCATGTGTGAGAAACAGCGCTATCAGCAAAGCGACAGCGAGTCGTGCGCCTTCACAAAGAGTTTACAGTTCGGCAGATACAGGTGCGCTGTGCATTGAAAAGTACAGATTGCTTGATGGAGAGAAAAGTCTGGAGCACTCAGTCAGTGTTCAGCGAGTGAAAATGTGCTAATCTTATAATAGCCTTGAACACAAACACTAGCGAGTAAAATTAGGGGTGCTCCGATCACGATCGGCCGATCATTAATGCGCATCTCGTCAGAAAAGCAGGTTCTCTAATCAGCGGTGAATTCCCTCAGGTGCGTGATTTCACATAGAGCAGCTGTACACTACACGGAGCCATTGTTAACTGAGAAGATGTGCAAATTAACGCTGAAAATGAACGTGGATTTGCGCAGCTTCTCTTTTGAGTGCGAAAGAAAGATTCACGCTGGAAATCGCAGTCTGCTTCTGTGAATAGTAAACGCCTACTTTGATTTGATTGGCCATCTTAGTTATTGTGATGCTGACAAGCGCTGTTAGATCCCAGAGGCAGAGTGGGCTGAAGATATAACTTTTAAAGGTTTTTATCATCCTAACAAGAGCGCTGTGTAGTGGAGTGCAGCAGATCAGTGCAAGAATTTCAAATATTGGGGAGGACAGTTTGGCCACTTAATTATTGGGGGGGACTTGTCCCCCTCAATGTCTATGGTGGTTATGGCCCTGGCGCATGCAAAAAGTCATATACACCTAAAAATCATATACACCTACGATGGCTTGAGATTGAGTAAAACAGACAAATTTTCATTTTTGGGTGAACTAACCCTTTAAAACACTCTTTATCCTCAGATCATTTCCAATCCCAACAGAAGTAAAATCTTCCCACTCTTTAGAATGTGAACAATTTAAATGAAAAATGCATGACCAACCCTTATCAGATTTAAATGAGAAATTAACATTATTAAATAACAAGATAACTCTTAAATGTTCTGCATTGAATGCAACAGATCACCTATGTGCTATTTTAGAGTAACACATTTAAATCGGTCAGAAATGTAACACTTCCCACGCTTAGCATCATGAACTTAAATTACATCCTCAATTATCTTTCAAGGTCAAGTTTAACAAGTACTGGACCTTCTAAAGTAGGTTCACCAAATCTGAATCATTACCATGACTTTTGAAACTGACTTTACATGACATGACAAAAGAATGTGTCTGAATAATCTTATACATAACCTTTGTACAAATATAGACACCAACTACAATTCAAATTCTTTAGTGAAGCAATATAACGTTCACATATACCACTGATTTGCCAATGAAAATAGTTCCTACATAACTGAAGTAGCGACTATTGCAAGTCTTTAACCCACACGGTAGTTCAGTTTGTTTTTGAATTAATCTGTTTTTATCAATCATTGCATGAATAACACCTGCTCCCACAGAATGAAGAATGTTCCAATAATTGTGTCCAACACCAGCAATTACTCTAAAACCAATAACAACATTCAAGATCCACGTAATGCATAAGCAAAGATGCAGTTCTGAGAGGCAGCATACACATCAATATTCTGCTTACCTCTTTGCTTTGGGCATTGATGCTGGGCACAGTTTCTGTTGGTCCAGTGATACTGGGAGGGCCAGTGAGATTCCATTCATTAACAGGAGGAAAGGGTCCTCTGGTTTTAAGGCTTGACGGCTCTGTGGGCTTAATCTCATTATCTTGGAGGCTCTCTTCATAAAATTCCTGAATATCTGAAAGAATTATGAGGTTGCATAGTCAAATACATGTGATAAACACCAACAGAACTATAATCCCCACACAGAATCAAAGATACAAACTTTTATGAAACGCATTTACATGGCCAAGTGTTTCGATAACAATCCAATCCATAAAAACATGACCAAGTGTAAATACATTAATGATGTTTAACCTAAAAATTACAACCTGTATATGGCTTCAAACCATAACATTGCTTTTAAAGACCGGAATTTGTTGTAGCCTGCCACTTCTCTGAAGTAACAATGATTAAATTAATGATAAAATTAGTACTGGTGCACGTTTAGTAGTACATTTAGGTGTCGATTTCAGATAAGCCAAGCCCAAATTAAATTCAGACAGCTTCAGTCCTACTCTTACACCATCCACCACTATAAAGAGTCACACTTGCTTGCGTGTGTGTGTTTTGGATCTAATAATTTATTCAAAAATACATTAAAGACATAATACAAATTATGACTTACATTTGTTCTCTAATTAACATGTTTTGAATTTCTGAATTACAGATCAGTTATTTATTTTTCATGGGACATCGAGTCAAAAAAGTCTAGCCGGTATCTCAGTAAAAGTTCATTGATGGTAACCAGATGGTTGCTGGTTGCTGCATTTGACCACTTGTGAAAGTGGAGTGACTGTCCTTGAAATGCAATACAATACAATTTTTAAAAATCGCTTTGGATAAATGGTTACATACTGCTTCTCAATTTTACTCCAAAAATAATGGCACCAAGGAGGAGCCATCTATTTAACATTATCATTCCTTCAATACAACAGTATGAAATTTAATTACAAAAGCATACTGCATTAAAAGTAGGCTGTAATGCATGCCATGTTTACCCACACATAGCAGCCAACATACATGTAACATACGGAGGACTTCTGTGTGCAGTAGACTGAGATTCTGATTAAAGGGGTCATATGATGCGATTTCTATTTTTCCTTTCTCTTTGGAGTGTTAAAAGCTCTTGGTGCATAAAGAAGATCTGTAAAGTTGCAAAGACTAAAGTCTCAAATCCAAAGAGATATTATTTATCAAAGTTAAGACTCTACAACGCCCCCCCCCCCCCCCCAAATGTTTACGTCACTATGTGGAAATATTTGTGTAATACCGTCCAAATGTTCACGCAAAGAAAATTGTTGATGTCAGGGAGATGCTGTGTGTATCTAGGTGAAAGCAAAAGCACCTCATTTGGCCTTCCGAAAGTAGATGCATTTAGGAATTTTTAGGATTACTTACAACAGAAAAGCAACACATTTTATGGACGACTGTTTCGTGAACCTAGGAGAGGAGGTAATTCTGACTTTGCTATGACAACCTGGCTCTTTTGGATCAGCTACTGTAAGTATGTTTTGTTATTAGTTTAAGTATTTGCTATTGAATGTTCAAATGCAGAGTTTTGTGCGTCTTTCTTGTGTGTGTGTGTGTGTGTGTGTGTTTGCACGTGTATGCGCGTGCTGTGAGAGCGAGAGAGAGAGAAAGACAGGGTCACACAGTCGAGTCAGCTCTTAACCGTCTGTGGCTTGTGCACTGCAAACACATGCGAGCTTCATCACTGTCTGTCACGTGACTCTGTTCCCCTTTCTGGCTTGAACTGATGGTAAAACTAAGGGCATTATTAATTGTCTTTACATTTATTTTTGAAAGATGAAGCTCATGATTATGGAAAGTGGTATTACATTACACGTATTACATGAGTGCTTGCGGTGTTCGGCCAATCACAATGCACTGAGTCAGTTGGCCAATCAGAGCAGACTGCGATTTGTTGAAAGGAGGGACCATTTGAAAATGATGCGTTTGAGACAAGCGGGGCACAGACGACCTACAATAATCTAAAGTATTTGAAAAATAATGTGTTTTTTGAACATTAAAGCATGTCAACATATTCTGTTACACCAAATACACAAAATAATGATCTTCAGAAAAGCATCATATGACCCATTTTAGGCATGTTTAAAAGCAATGACATTCTTTTGACTTTTCAGAGATACTGGAGTCTCCATTAGTGTTTTCAGTCTAAAACACACAGATGTACAAATTATAACACCATGAAACAGGAATACTCTTTAAGGTTATAAACCGCTCTTGCCTGGATTCATGCAGAGTCCAGGCCAAACTAAATGAGTGGGGGTTCAAATCATGGAAACATAATACTAGGGGTGCACCGAG
This sequence comes from Carassius carassius, assembly GCF_963082965.1. Classification (NCBI taxonomy): domain Eukaryota; kingdom Metazoa; phylum Chordata; class Actinopteri; order Cypriniformes; family Cyprinidae; genus Carassius; species Carassius carassius. The sequence continues at coordinate 15,452,272 of NC_081771.1, forward strand.
TTGTAACCATCTGAGCTCAGCATTACTGCAAACTGAACAAAGCAATGATGCATTTCAAATGCCTCTTAATTAAGTATTGAAAGATTTGATTTGTCCAGTGGGGAATATAAAGATGTTCTAAATTACAACAGGGTTGGCCATGCTACACTCTAAAATTTTAGAACAGGGCACTATACTGTATTAATATAATGCATATTGATTTTTTTAATATGTGTTTTAGCTGCATTTTGCATTGCATTGTTTTAGAGATAACGGAAATGTCTGTAAAATCAATGGATAATGTCTTAGTAGAAAATTACCAGTACATTTTCCATTTTCAGCAGTGTACTGTATACGGACACAAATTCACTATAAAAACGATTTACCAAATATCTCCACAACCTTTTTTGAAGATGCCCACTAAATCAGTCCACAAAGCAGCCAGTATAAAACAAATATACAAAAACATTCAAAGTGATCTTTATAGCCATTTCTGGATATGTTCAGTTGGACTTTTTCAATAGTAAAATGCTTATCACCCCCAGTTTCCTCTTCCATTTTATCTTGATTGCATAAACTTCTAAAAGAGCCTGCTTACTGGATAGGGTGTTTTAAAAATTATATAGCAACTATGCCTACAAAAACAGATTAAATATAGAATAAAAAAATTGATGAAACAGATGGGGGGGCGGGGGGTAAATAGATTCATTATTTTACAAAAGAGATAAAATATTCTACAAAAAAGCATACAAACACAAACAAAAGTTTCTATTCATAAAACTTTTAAAGATTTTATAATGCTTTGCATGAGAATGGTAACCTTATTGTTTTCCCTGTGTCTTTTAGGAGCGAAACAACATATTTAAATTGCTACGTGCAAACACCTTTATTTGCAGTTGAATGAAAAAAAAAATTCTGTAATACAACACTGAAAAGGTCATACATGTCAAATAATGGTGAAGTCAAACCTGTTCCACCATCTTAGCACAGTGTTAAGAAACTTCCTTGAGGAAAATATTGTTTGTTTTAGCAGCAGCATACCTATAAGAGCCTGGAAGAGTTGACTCTGAAAAATATTGATGACTCTCTCAATTGAATGTCTGAGATGAGGATCTCCGGTCTGACTGAGTTTAGTTTGGTATTCGTCCAAAAGCAGCAGTGCCCTCTGAGCATCTGAAAAACACATTATAAAAACCCTGCTTAGAAACACTGGCCTACGGTGTACAGTCGTGGCCAAAAGTTTTGAGAATCACATAAATATTGGAAATTGGAAACGTTGCTGCTTAAGTTTTTATAATAGCAATTTGCATATACTCCAGAATGTTATGAAGAGTGATCAGATGAAGTGCATAGTCCTTCTTTTCCATGAAAATTAACTTAATCCCAAAAAAACCTTTCCATTGCATTTCATTGCTGTCATTAAAGGACCTGCTGAGATCATTTCAGTAATCGTCTTGTTAACTCAGGTGAGAATGTTGACGAGCACAAGGCTGGAGATCATTATGTCAGGCTGATTGGGTTAGAATGGCAGACTTGAAATGTTAAAAGGAGGGTGATGCTTGAAATCATTCTTCTTCCATTGTTAACCATGGTGACCTGCAAAGAAACGCGTGCAGCCATCATTGCGTTGCATAAAAATGGCTTCACAGGCAAGGATATTGTGGCTACTAAGATTGCACCTAAATCAACAATTTATAAGATCATCAAGAACTTCAAGGAAAGAGGTTCAATTCTTGTAAAGAAGGCTTCAGGGCGTCCAAGAAAGTCCAGCAAGCGCCAGGATCGTCTCCTAAAGAGGATTCAGCTGCGGGATCGGAGTGCCACCAGTGCAGAGCTTGCTCAGGAATGGCAGCAGGCAGGTGTGAGCGCATCTGCACGCACAGTGAGGCCAAGACTTTTGGAAGATGGCCTGGTGTCAAGAAGGGCAGCAAAGAAGCCACTTCTCTCCAAAAAAAACATCAGGGACAGATTGATCTTCTGCAGAAAGTATAGTGAATGGACTGCTGAGGACTGGGGCAAAGTCATATTCTCCGATGAAGCCCCTTTCCGGTTGTTTGGGGCATCTGGAAAAAGGCTTGTCCGGAGAAGAAAAGGTGAGCGCTACCATCAGTCCTGTGTCATGCCAACAGTAAAGCATCCTGACACCATTCATGTGTGGGGTTGCTTCTCATCCAAGGGAGTGGGCTCACTCACAATTCTGCCCAAAAACACAGCCATTAATAAAGAATGGTACCAAAACACCCTCCAACAGCAACTTCTTCCAACAATCTAACAACAGTTTGGTGAAGAACAATGCATTTTCCAGCACGATGGAGCACCGTGCCATAAGGCAAAAGTGATAACTAAGTGGCTCGGGGGACCAGAATGTTGAAATTTTGGGTCCATGGCCTGGAAACTCCCCAGATCTTAATCCAATTGAGAACTTGTGGTCAATCCTCAAGAGGCAGGTGGACAAACAAAAACCCACTAATTCTGACAAACTCCAAGAAGTTATTATGAAAGAATAGGTTGCTATCAGTCAGGATTTGGCCCAGAAGTTGATTGAGAGAATGCTCAGTCGAATTGCAGAGGTCCTGAAAAAGAAGGGGCAACACTGCAAATACTGACTCTTTGCATAAATGTCATGTAATTGTCGTTAAGCCTTTGAAACGTATGAAGTGCTTGTAATTATATTTCAGTACATCACAGAAACAACTGAAACAAAGATGTAAAAGCAGTTCAGCAGCAAACTTTTTGAAAACTAATATTTATGTAATTCTCAAAACTTTTGGCCACGACTGTACATTTCAGGACATCCTCAGACCTCAGTCATCAAATGAAAAGGCATCATGCCTCAGACTAAAGGCTTCAGTCATCATACAAAGCGGCATCGCGCCTCTGACTGAAAAGCTTCAGGTCTCAGGAAAAACGACATCAGGTCTCATACAATTAACGTTAGGCATCAGACGAAACGGACTCAGACAAAAAGTCATCATACAAAACAGACTCAGACAAAAAGTCATCAGAAAAAACCTGCATGTCATCCTGGACTGTACAGAAATCTGCTGTGAAAGCCCTACATCACTGAAACTCCACTCTGAAGTTATAAGTGCACTACCACATTCAAAGGTCTGGTTGGGGTAGCTCTGTGTGGTGCAGTGGAGATGTGGTTATGGCAGACAAGGGGTTCACTATTGAAGATATGCTCTCCAGTGTTGGTGCTAGATGGATCATTCCACCTTTCAAATGTGCCAAGCAGTTAAGCAAACAGGACTGTGAAAAAACACAGGCCACTGCACGCCTCAGACTTCTGGTGGAAAGGGTGATTAGAAGGGTCAAGGAAATACACATCTGGTATTCTGTTGTGCCACTCACCTTGTCAGGAAGAATTAATCAGATCTGGCATAATTGTTGTTTTATGGTTTATTATCAGGGACCAATGTTTCTTGAGCAGTGAATGTGTATTAGTATATTAGATTTTTAAGAATGACTGTGATTATTACAATAGTAGTGTTACAGTGTTAACATTTGATAGTAGTTTTTTTTTTACCATTTCAGTTAGTTGCAGTGCATACCTTTAATACCTGCCATCATTAAATGTGTTTTTACTTTTTTTTTTTGTAATGTAAAATTTTATATTTTGTATAATGAAATTATTTAAATAAAATGTCCCTGAAAATAATTTGACAGAGACAATGAAATAGTTGACAATGAAAAGTATTTTTATAATAACTCATGAAAAAATCTTCTTTGTTATATCATACAATGTATCAAATGTAAATATACACAACTAGTAAAAGAATATGCATATCATATACATTACAGAAGATTTAATACAAAAAGTATTCACCTTGGCATGTACATATTTCTAATTAATAGCAAGTACAATACAACCCGAATTCCGGAAAAGTTGGGACGTTTTTTAAATTTTAATAAAATGAAAACTAAAGGAATTTCAAATCACATGAGCCAATATTTTATTCACAATAGAACATAGATAACGTAGCAAATGTTTAAACTGAGAAATTTTACACTTTTATCCACTTAATTAGCTCATTTAAAATTTAATGCCTGCTACAGGTCTCAAAAAAGTTGGCACGGGGGCAACAAATGGCTAAAAAAGCAAGCAGTTTTGAAAAGATTCAGCTGGGAGAACATCTAGTGATTAATTAAGTTAATTGATATCAGGTCTGTAACATGATTAGCTATAAAAGCTTTGTCTTAGAGAAGCAGAGTCTCTCAGAAGTAAAGATGGGCAGAGGCTCTCCAATCTGTGAAAGACTGCGTAAAAAAATTGTGGAAAACTTTAAAAACAATGTTCCTCAATGTCAAATTGCAAAGGCTTTGCAAATCTCATCATCTACAGTGCATAACATCATCAAAAGATTCAGAGAAACTGAAGAAATCTCTGTGCGTAAGGGACAAGGCCGGAGACCTTTATTGGATGCCCGTGGTCTTCGGGCTCTCAGACGACACTGCATCACTCATCGGCATGATTGTGTCAATGACATTACTAAATGGGCCCAGGAATACTTTCAGAAACCACTGTCGGTAAACACAATCCGCCGTGCCATCAGCAGATGCCAACTAAAGCTCTATCATGCAAAAAGGAAGCCATATGTGAACATGGTCCAGAAGCGCCGTCGTGTCCTGTGGGCCAAGGCTCATTTAAAATGGACTATTTCAAAGTGGAATAGTGTTTTATGGTCAGACGAGTCCAAATTTGACATTCTTGTTGGAAATCACAGACGCCGTGTCCTCCGGGCTAAAGAGGAGGGAGACCTTCCAGCATGTTATCAGCGTTCAGTTTAAAAGCCAGCATCTCTGATGGTATGGGGGTGCATAAGTGCATACGGTATGGGCAGCTTGCATGTTTTGGAAGGCTCTGTGAATGCTGAAAGGTATATAAAGGTTTTAGAGCAACATATGCTTCCCTCCAAACAACGTCTATTTCAGGGAAGGCCTTGTTTATTTCAGCAGGACAATGCAAAACCACATACTGCAGCTATAACAACAGCATGGCTTCGTCGTAGAAGAGTCCGGGTGCTAACCTGGCCTGCCTGCAGTCCAGATCTTTCACCTATAGAGAACATTTGGCGCATCATTAAACGAAAAATACGTCAAAGACGACCACGAACTCTTCAGCAGCTGGAAATCTATATAAGGCAAGAATGGGACCAAATTCCAACAGCAAAACTCCAGCAACTCATAGCCTCAATGCCCAGACGTCTTCAAACTGTTTTGAAAAGAAAAGGAGATGCTACACCATGGTAAACATGCCCCGTCCCAACTATTTTGAGACCTGTAGCAGAAATCAAAATTGAAATGAGCTCATTTTGTGCATAAAATTGTAAACTTTCTCAGTTTAAACATTTGCTATGTTATCTATGTTCTATTGTGAATAAAATATTGGCTCATGTGATTTGAAAGTCTTTTAGTTTTCATTTTATTAAAATTTAAAAAACGTCCCAACTTTTCCGGAATTCGGGTTGTATATTTATTGTTATAATTTGTGATGTATCTAATATGTTACAAAAGATCTACTACAAAATATGCTACATACTACTCAACTACATAAAGTATATATTTACTATGAATGTAAAAATAAATCTTAGGTTAATACTATAATATGAACAGAATCTGTCCATTCATACCACTGAAAGATACACATCCAGGTAAACGTTATAATAGTACTTTCATTGATGCCATGAAGGCATCATCTCGCCAGATCATCTGTATTATGAAATCTGATTTTGTGTCAGTCACAAAGTCACACCAGTGTAGACAAGTGACTGCAGTCTGACATTGTACCTGCCAGTAGTACTTTTGGGTTTCTTTAAGTTTGGCTAGTCCTCTTTGAATTTTCATAAATGGAACCTGAGCAATGTTTTCAGCAGAGGTGCTTTTTACCTCCACTAGTCCAAACTGTAATGTTTCAGATGGATTATGCACTCGTCCGTCTGGACTATTTTAAAATTACAGCCAAACTGAAAACCAAGCACAAGTAGTGGGGGAAAATTAACATCAGGAACACCTGCAGCTATAGGGGGACATTGGTATGAAAGTGGACTGCCAAGAGGTACAAATCTACTTTTGACATGCCCTCAAGTATGTGTGCCAGCAAAGGCTTGGGATTAATCTGACTTAGTTTTGCACCAGAAGCCAAGACATCAGCATCTGGAAGGGCACCTAAAGAAATGAACACAAATTATGAGTTGTGAAGACATTAAGCTATAGCTGTGCACACACACACATAAACAGAGTTGTGAATTACCTGTGTAAGCCTTTTATGGGGTAGATTTGATTCCATTCTTCCCAACTGATTCTGGTTTCAGGACACACAGTTCACTCACTGCCTCTGGATGAACTCCCTTAATATAAAACGAATACAGTAATAGTTAAAGATCACTTACTGATCTTGGGTGGTTTTCATATATATATTTGTTACTTAATCTGGACTCTTGTTCATTATTAGTCTATGATGTTTAAATGTTTACATATAATTTCTTTGAGTTAATAGTGTTCTTACCAATGCAGAAAAGAAAAATACATGCCTGTGCTCTTGGACGATGCCATCTCTGTGGCTAACTTGATTTTATTCATCTTCTTAGATGCGTTTCACTGCAAGATAAAAGCATTAGATGCTGTAAACATTTTGTTTTCATTTGTATAAGGATATTGTATAACATCAGTGAAGAAGTACATTATCGATTAAACTTAACGGTAACACTTCCTATGAAGCCCGTATTTAAAACAAATTATAAGAGTATTCTTATGGCATTATAATGAATGCATAATGTATTAAAAAAGAAACTTTGTAATATGTCATATCATCTCATGAGTAATCATAACAACAGTTTTAATGTGTTATAATATTTACTTATTTGTGGTTATAGCATTTAAGATTATGATTTATAATACGCAATGAATATAATGCATCCACTTAACTTACAATAGAATGTTTCCCTTAGATATAATATAAGTCTCATATCTTGGCATTGTTGTTTTGTTACTTTACTCAAAGCAGGCAAATACCACTATAAATAACTACAACAATAATGAAAATAAAAATATAATTTTTCCTTAAACAGCCATCATATCAAATATCTGATCAGATGAATGTGTAATATGGCACTTTTGATTTTAACTATATTTATTGTAATATCAATAAGATAGTAAGATTGTATACATTTTAAATAAATAATGTCAAGATATGAGACTTATAAACCATTATAAATCATGTGGATTTAGCATGGTGTTTATTGTGTGTTATACATAATCATACTCATAAAAGTTACATCAGTTACATTACACAAATAAGTAAGTTTTATACGTATAATTGTTATGATTATTTATGAGATGAAACAACAAAGTTTTTCTATATATAATGCATTGTGGTTTTATTATAGTAAAAAGCTCGCTAGTTGCAATATGGCTAACTAACTTTTTAAACGTGCACACAAGACTCTCGAAAAGCATGTTCTCTTCCCTATATAACTTAATTAGTGTAACATTTGAATAAAAATTTTAAAATATAAAATATCAGACGCTGCTTACCTCCTTTTGCCACCAACCACTTCCTGTGAACTGCGTGCGTGTGACGTCACATGGGGCGGGGCAACGCGATACTCCACCTGAGTCCGTTTCGTCTGATGACGTTTTGTCTGAGTCCGTTTCGTCTGATGCCTAATGTTAATTGTATGAGACCTGACGTCGTTTTTCCTGAGACCTGAAGCTTTTCAGTCAGAGGCGTGATGCCGTTTTGTACGATGCTTGAAGCCTTTTAGTCTGAGGCATGACGCCTTTTCATTTGATGACTGAGGTCTGAGGATGTCCTAAAATGTACACCGTACTGGCCATATACAACAAAGTAGGATGCTTAAAATATATATTTAGAAAATTCATTGTTTTTTTTTTTGTTTTTATTCTCATAACTTATAAGTTATATACTAGCCTACTGGCTACACAGAATTTTAAATATATACACATTTTAAAGAAACCTTACCTTTCTTTCTCACTGGCATGATCAAGACTCAAAAGATTCAAAGTCTCTTAACTGCGACTGCTGTAAACCATCGAATGACTGATCACTTTCACTTTCAGTCGCGTCACTTTGATTTCTTGAGATCAACAATAACCGGCGATCAGTGACCGAGTCAGGCTGACATGTGAACGCTCAATATCTATAGTCCTCCAATCCAATAAAAACTGTAAGTGACCACTTCCTCATAGCATCTCTCAGATGCGGCAGGACCCCATGGACACTTTCATACAACTTTACTCAACTTTTTGCAGACAAGTGCATGGAGTAGTAAATCAACAAATCGCAGAGTGCATTACAAACATTTGGAAAAACTGCATTTCGATCTGTTCCAATGGAAGTGAAAAGGCAGAAATACGAATAATCCTTGCTGAAGTGCAAGTAAAATTCACTCGCAGACGGGTTCCCGTTCACACGTCTCCCGTTCCCTCCTGACTGGAGTCTTGGATCCGCATACATCCGTAATCGAAACTTCTAAAGCGCACCACTTCCTCTTTCTTCAAGTGTTCCCGAAATTCCCAAACTTTCCTGCAAAATGGCGACCTTGATATGCAAACAGATCACATGATCCACAGATCTACTGCCTTCCCTCTGCTGTGCTCAGGTTTCTTCTCTCAGCTGCTGCGAGAAAGAGCCGGTGAAAGAGCTCTTTATTAAGTTTATCCTCACTTTAAGTAATGAAATCTGGGGAAATTATATAAGAACCACAGAACACCAGTCTTGTGCAGAGTATCTGATTGTGCTGGTACTACAGCAGAATAGCCCTATATAGGCCTATTTTGTTTAAATTTATTTTAAACTGCAGTTTTATATGTGGAGACTGGCTATAGCCTATTTATTTATTTATATCTGTCGGTAGAAGTAGATCATGTGATATCTGATAAAGATTCATAATCCATCAGCTTGTTTCTGCTAATGAAATGACTGTGATTTAGGTTTATAGTCTCTTGAATGGCGAGCTGGAATTATCAAAATCCTGCTATACTTACTGATTGCCTTCAGTACTATCACCCATAACTATAAAAATGAAGAAAAAAAAATTATTATTTTTTTACAGTTAGTTCCATTTCTATGATTTGAGTGGCGTTCCAAGACTGCTGATATTTCGTAAATAATAATGGGACATACAAATGTAGCTTACAATTTGCATTTATGATAACAATGCTTGATGCAGGATGCATTTGTCTTAATTCTCATTGATGAAGTAAAAATATATTACCAATCTCATCAATTTGAAATAAATGTTAAAAGTTATTTGACATTAATACTAAATATTAAATAAAGCAGAATATAGTAGCCTATTTGAATATGCTCACAGAGATTCTGTTTAAATGGAAAAAATGCACACATTATATGCATTCATTCACAATTTAGTGTTTAGTGAAAATTTAGTTTTGTTAGTTTGTTTCAGATGAGGCAACTTTTGCATTGTGTCATCCTATCAAAGGCATACTGTTACCAGCAAAGACAAAGCATGGCTAAGATTGGCTTTTGTTAGTTGTTTTGATGTTTGAAATGGCTTTTGTCAATTGAATCTTGTGAAGGGTGGATTTCAAGTCACAGGGTTGCTGTCACATTGCCACAGCTTGGGTGGGGTGAAGGCTGCCACACATAAAAAAAAAACAGTGGTGTCTTTTTTAAAAGCCCATTAGAGCCAGAGGTTATTTTCCAGTGCATTTCAGACACAAAGAAACTATGCTATGAATGACTGTACAATCAGAAAATCTTCACAGATTTACAATGATCCATTGATGAAAAATGTATACATATTGAAAGCCAACTGAATGTTATGTCTGAGGAGTGTTTCCACAGTTGTGACATACTTCTGCCACCCACACAGTTTGACAAGTCTAGTCTTGACTTGTTGTAGTGTCTGGTTATGCCTAGTTAATGTATTCTCACTATATATATATTGTACTGTGCTGTATAACCCAGAACCTGATTCACATTGCATTTCTTGTATACTACTGAATGACCCACTGCACATGAAATTTAAGTTAATAATAACATCAGTTAATAATAATATGCCCCAGTTCACCTCTAATATGCATGCATGTAGAATTTCCTTTCAATTTTCTAAATGATTTATGAAAAGTGACTTCTTGATTTTCTGTTGCTTTAAATAAAGCTTTCATTGTTCGCTGACTATGTATAATTACAGTTGCACACACCCTATGCTTTCTTTGGAGGCATGTAAGTGAAGAGCCTTGACATGGAATGCATGACCGTAACTGGACCTGAGTAGTTCTAACCCTTTATAACTGAAGCAGTGGGTTTTACATAACACATCATGTGAATTGTCTAATAATAAAGAGCATTTTAAAACACTATTGGGATATACAGCAAGGGTGTATAAGATTCATAAATAAATCCAGAACATAAATTTTAGGCTAAAACGCCACCCACAGTCTAACAAAACTGTCATTTATTAAATCCAACACACAGGGAAAATCCACACTTGGAAGAGAAGGAAGACATGTACAGAAAGACCAGACAAACACAGACTGAACAGACAGGGGCTTAATACACAGGATAACGATGGAATTGGGAGGAACACAGGTGAATAGAATGACTACCCACTGCAATCCACAATTGCAACCATTCAGCCATCAGCTACAGTATCGCATCAGACAGTGCACTATAGACCCCCTGAGAAACAGTTCCACTAATTCTCTACTATAGGAGAGGAAGAATTGTATAAACTTGTTAAATCATCTAAACCAACAACATGTATGTTAGACCCTATACCATCTTAGCTCCTAAAAGAGGTGCTTCCAGAAGTCATAGATCCTCTTCTATTATTAATTCCTCATTGTCATTAGGATATGTCCCCAAAACCTTCAAACTGGCTGTTATTAAGCCTCTCATCAAAAAACCACAAATTGACCCCAAAGAACTAGTTAATTATAGACCAATCTCGAATCTCTCTTTTCTGTCCAAGATACTAGAAAAGGTGGTATCCTCACAATTATATTCCTTCTTAGAGAAAAATGGTATATGTGAGGATTTCCAGTCAGGATTTAGACCGTATCATAGTACTGAGACTGCTCTCCTTAGAGTTACAAATGATCTGCTCTTATCATCTGATCGTGGTTGTATCTCTCTATTAGTTTTATTGGATCTTAGTGCTGCGTTTGACACAATTGACCACAACATTCTTTTGCATAGACTTGAACACTTTGTTGGCATTAATGGAAGTGCATTAGCATGGTTTAAATCGTACTTATATGACCGCCATCAGTTCGTAGCAGTGAATAAAGATGTATCATATTTATCACAAGTGCAGTATGGAGTACCTCAAGGCTCAGTACTAGGGCCGCTACTCTTCACGCTTTATATGTTACCCTTGGGAGATATCATCAGGAAACATGGTGTTAGCTTTCACTGTTATCCTGATGATACTCAGCTCTATATTTCTTCGTGGCCCGGTGAAACACACCAATTTGAAAAACTAATGGAATGCATAGTCGATATAAAAAACTGGATGACGAGTAATTTCTTACTGCTAAATCTAAAAAACAGAGGTGTTAATTATAGGACCTAAAAACTCTGCTTGTAATAACCTAGAACACTGTCTAAGACTTGGTTGCTCTGTCAATTCTTCATCATCAGTTAGGAACCTAGGTGTGCTATTTGATCGCAATCTTTCCTTAGAAAGCCACGTTTCTAGCATTTGTAAAACTGCATTTTTCCATCTCAAAAATATATCTAAATTACGGCCTATGCTCTCAATGTCAAATGCATAAATGTTAATCCATGCATTTATGACCTCAAGGTTAGATTATTGTAATGCTTTATTGGGTGGTTGTTTTGCACGCTTAGTAAACAAACTACAGCTAGTCCAAAATGAAGCAGCAAGAGTTCTTACTAGAACCAGGAAGTACAACCCGAATTCCGGAAAAGTTGGGACGTTTTTTAAATTTTAATAAAATGAAAACTAAAAGACTTTCAAATCACATGAGCCAATATTTTATTCACAATAGAACATAGATAACATAGCAAATGTTTAAACTGAGAAAGTTTACAATTTTATGCACAAAATGAGCTCATTTCAATTTTGATTTCTGCTACAGGTCTCAAAATAGTTGGGACGGGGCATGTTTACCATGGTGTAGCATCTCCTTTTCTTTTCAAAACAGTTTGAAGACGTCTGGGCATTGAGGCTATGAGTTGCTGGAGTTTTGCTGTTGGAATTTGTTCCCATTCTTGCCTTATATAGATTTCCAGCTGCTGAAGAGTTCGTGGTCGTCTTTGACGTATTTTTCGTTTAATGATGCGCCAAATGTTCTCTATAGGTGAAAGATCTGGACTGCAGGCAGGCCAGGTTAGCACCCGGACTCTTCTACGACGAAGCCATGCTGTTGTTATAGCTGCAGTATGTGGTTTTGCATTGTCCTGCTGAAATAAACAAGGCCTTCCCTGAAATAGACGTTGTTTGGAGGGAAGTATATGTTGCTCTAAAACCTTTATATACCTTTCAGCATTCACAGAGCCTTCCAAAACATGCAAGCTGCCCATACCGTATGCACTTATGCACCCCCATACCATCAGAGATGCTGGCTTTTAAACTGAACGCTGATAACATGCTGGAAGGTCTCCCTCCTCTTTAGCCCGGAGGACACGGCGTCCGTGATTTCCAACAAGAATGTCAAATTTGGACTCGTCTGACCATAAAACACTATTCCACTTTGAAATAGTCCATTTTAAATGAGCCTTGGCCCACAGGACACGACGGCGCTTCTGGACCATGTTCACATATGGCTTCCTTTTTGCATAATAGAGCTTTAGTTGGCATCTGCTGATGGCACGGCGGATTGTGTTTACCGACAGTGGTTTCTGAAAGTATTCCTGGGCCCATTTAGTAATGTCATTGACACAATCATGCCGATGAGTGATGCAGTGTCGTCTGAGAGCCCGAAGACCACGGGCATCCAATAAAGGTCTCCGGCCTTGTCCCTTACGCACAGAGATTTCTCCAGTTTCTCTGAATCTTTTGATGATGTTATGCACTGTAGATGATGAGATTTGCAAAGCCTTTGCAATTTGACGTTGAGGAACATTGTTTTTAAAGTTTTCCACAATTTTTTTACGCAGTCTTTCACAGATTGGAGAGCCTCTGCCCATCTTTACTTCTGAGAGACTCTGCTTCTCTAAGACAAAGCTTTTATAGCTAATCATGTTACAGACCTGATATCAATTAACTTAATTAATCACTAGATGTTCTCCCAGCTGAATCTTTTCAAAACTGCTTGCTTTTTTAGCCATTTGTTGCCCCCGTGCCAACTTTTTTGAGACCTGTAGCAGGCATTAAATTTTAAATGAGCTAATTAAGTGGATAAAAGTGTAAAATTTCTCAGTTTAAACATTTGCTACGTTATCTATGTTCTATTGTGAATAAAATAATGGCTCATGTGATTTGAAATTCCTTTAGTTTTCATTTTATTAAAATTTAAAAAACGTCCCAACTTTTCCGGAATTCGGGTTGTATAAACATATTAGCCCTGTCCTGTCAACACTGCACTGGCTCCCTATCAAACATCATATAGATTTTAAAATATTGCTTATTACTTATAAAGCCCTGAATGGTCTAGCACCTCAGTATTTGAATGAGCTACGTTCTCAAAACTCAGGCAATTTGATAATACCTAGAATATCAAAATCAACTGCGGGCGGCAGATACTTTTCCTATTTGGCGCCTAAACTCTGGAATAACCTACCTAACATTGTTCGGGAGGCAGACACACTCTTGCAGTTTAAATCTAGATTAAAGACCCATCTCTTTAACCTGGCTTACACATAACATACTAATATGCTTTTAATATCCAAATCCGTTAAAGGATTTTTAGGCTGCATTAATTAGGTAAACCGGAACCGGGAACACTTCCCATAACACCCGATGTACTTGCTACATCATTAGAAGAATGGCATCTACGCTAATATTTGTCTGTTTCTCTCTTTTTCCGAGGTCCCGTAGCCACCAGATCCAGTCTGTATTCAGATCAGAGGGTCACTGCAGTCACCTGGATCCAGTACGTTTCCAGACCAGATGGTGGATCAGCACCTAGAAAGGACCTCTACATCCCTGAAAGACAGCGGAGACCAGGACAACTAGAGCCCCAGATACAGATCCGTAAAGACCTTGTCTCAGACGACCACCAGGACAAGACCACAGGAAACAGATGATTCTTCTGCACAATCTGACTTTGCTGCAGCCTGGAATTGAACTACTGGTTTCATCTGGTCAGAGGAGAACTGGCCCATCAACTGAGCCTGGTTTCTCCCAAGGTTTTTTTCTCCATTCTGTCACCGATGGAGTTTCGGTTCCTTGCCGCTGTCGTCTCTGGCTTGCTTAGTTGGGGTCACTTCATCTACAGTGATATCATTGACTTGATTGCAAATAAATGCACAGACACTATTTAACTGAACAGAGATGACATCACTGAATTCAATGATGAACTGCCTTTAACTATCATTTTGCATTATTGACACACTGTTTTCCTAATGAATGTTGTTCAGTTGCTTTGACGCAATGTATTTTGTTTAAAGCGCTATATAAATAAAGGTGACTTGACTTGACTTGACTAATTCAGAGACAACAAGGACAGGAAAGACCAAATAAGGGCACATGAGGGAGAAACATAGCACGTCCTCGCGCCATAGAACCAACAGAGGGAGGAAGCTTAGGAGGAGGATGGACACCAAGGAGGGCGGCGGCAGACAGAGTCCATGGAGGTGACGATGAAGGGAGGAGCCAAGGAGAAAACAGGAGGAGCCATGGAGGATCAGACGGAAGAAGGAGCCAGGGAGATAACAGGAGGAACTTGGAGCATGTGGCACCAGATGGGACCCAGGACACAGCCATAATGGCAACCCACGGTGGAGCTGACGGAGGGAGGAGCCATGGAGCAGGAAGGGCTGACAACTTCATGGGGCCCACCAACGGCAGCAAAGCAGCTGGTGGAGGAGCCCGAGGGTGAGACACAGAACTTATGAGCCAGGGCGACAGGCAGGATCCAGAGGGCAGAGGCAGAGACGAGGGATTCTGCAGCCACTGTGACAATGGCATATCCACAGAGCTAGCAGCGTATTGATGGTGGGGTGAGGGCGAGCAGAGGGTCTTCCAGGTGACAGTGGAGGAGGCAAGAAAGGATGGGTGGGCGGGCATTTGTGAGCCTCCAGGCTTAACTTGGGACCAGGAGCCCTGTCAGGGCTGGACATGGGAACAGGAACATTCTCTGGGCTAAACCCAGGAGCAGAGTTCACAGACAGAGGAGGAAGGAAAGGGGGCAGATCAGTAAACAAGTCAATTAAGTTTTATTCTCCTTTGCATTCTCCCAAATCCCTTTTCAGCTCACCCCTAGCCACGGCGCATGGTGCTGAGCTCCTCTCAGCACTCTCTCTGTCCACGGTATCCTCTCCCTCGTGGTGGGCATTGTAATCGGCTCTCGCACCTGGTCTGACGATCAGTGAGGCTCTGGGTCGATCCTCAGCTCTGTTGCACTCCTATGCGTAGGATCGTCAGTCGCAATAGGATATGGCTCTTCATCAGCATTGGGCTTGAGCTCCGTGCAGTGGGGTGATGGTGGGCTGGACTCTGGGTCTGGCAGTGTTCCGGATCAGGGGTAGACACTTGACACCAGATAATTGCTTCCCTCCAGCGGTGTCTGGGAGGTCGACGGGGCTATGGTAATTGGCCCTGATCCAGAACAGGGAGTTCAGCGCAGCCTCACTGAACACTGTTAAAAAGGCGAGCTGGCTGAAGTCAACTGCATACTACAATAGGGAAAGGTCTTTACGGGCAAGGGAGGTGAACTTTGCGGCGAGGGAATCCATGGGGAACACGGGGAAACATTACGGAAACAAAACACTGAATAGAAAATGGAAAACAAGCGGAGTGGAAACACATAGAATTAACTGTTTTTGGTCAGGTCTTCTGTCACGAAGAAACAAAAGAGCCATGGATAAACAAAACTGTAATTTATTAAATCCAACACACAGTAAATCCACTCTTGGAAGGGAAGGAAGAAACACATCTGTCACACGCCCCACAACTGGTAGACCCGACAAACACAGACTGGGGCTTAAACACACAGGATAATGAGGGAACCGGGAGGAACACATGTGAACAGAATGACTAATTAAGAAACAAGGAGGACAGGAACAGAAACGACCAAATAAGGGCACATGAGGGAGAAACACAACAAAGACAGTCCAATACTGAAATGTTACTTATTGCAAGTTAATTGTATATCCCAGATCAGATTGTTTTTAGTTTTTTTGTTTGTTTGTTTTTGAGTATGTCTGTGAAATCATGTGGATTTGTTACTTTAAGAAGGACAGACATGCTAAACCAATTGACAAAATTTTCTCTAATTTTATTATAGCCTGTAGCTAGACCCACAATGCCATAGCTCTTTACACCAGTCTATTATTTATATCAGATGTTTAATAAAGCAATAGTTGTTGAGGTGGAAAATGAAAAGTGTAAAAGAAAAAGCATTAAAGAAAGGAAATGAAATATTCAGTTTACACGATGATTGTGTGAGTGAGTGTGTGTGTGTGTGTGTGTGTGTGTGTGTGTGTGTGTGTGTGTGTGTGTGTGATTTTTTTTAATGCATTTTAATTAAGTTTGTTTTAATATAATTTGAATAATTTTAAGTAGTCCTGTGGTCCTCTCAGAAGTTTATTATTCGGGCCCCAGACTCCTGATTGAGAACCAGGTGTGGGCAGGCTTAAATGATTTTTGGCATTCTGGAAGCAATTAATCACACAACACTAATGATGCCAGTCAAAGAATGCCAAGAGATTACTGTCATCTCATTTCTCATCTCACCTTGCACTGGCAAATTGTTAACAGCTACAATAGTGTCATATTTGCACCCAGTCAAAGCTAGTAATGTCCTGTAATCAATACATAGCCACTGAAAGAGGCACTTTCAGATTTTCTTCTCTCTGAATATATCTGGTGTGATTTCAACAAACCATCGCCCTCATGTTTATTATCAGGTACATTTAATATGGGGTTCATATAATAATAATAATAAATGAATGATTTGTTTCATTAGATTAATAGCTTGTATTGTAGTTTATGGACTTTCACCTTCATGGTGCCTGTTTAATGCCAATTTTATACATTCATTTAAAAATGCATGAATTTTTCACTGGGTCTATCAAACAATAATATGATTACTTGTAACACTGCGTTTTTCCTTTTATTGGAATCCTATTGGCTTTCTTCTGTTCATATATTGAATGAAATGCAGATAAAATTGCAAAAAAGAATGACCATTTCGATTTGAGTTATAAGAGCTATTGAGATTTGTATTACCAGTTGTGGTGTGTCTGAAGCTGGCAAGGTTTGAATGCTTTATCGCAGACTCAGGAATAATAATAATCAAGTAATATGTATTAAGAATGTGTTTAATTTTCTTAAGCAGCGGTATTGCATCACTCAAAGCAGATCTCATTAGTGAGAAAGCAGAGATCCAGCAGTTAAGCTGCAGATCAGCAGCACTGACAAACTGTCACATAAAAGCACATAAAATGTCTGCACCTGTTATGGGTTTTTTAATTATTAGAAATGAATGAATAACACTGAAAAAAATGGTCATTTGGTTTTAGTAAGGACTTTGTGAAGGGTGAAACAATAGGTTTGAAACTGTGAAGCTCCTAACATGACACAGAAGCTCAGTTTGACATTTTCATTAGATAATAAAAGGTAAGATCTAAATCAAGTCATAATACACAGTATTACAAGATCTGTTTGGGATTTTTTATGAAAATATTGCATTCTATTTCTATAAATACTCTATTTTGTAACAATTTTCGTTGTGTATGAATGTCTTGTGTTTATCTTTTATTTGTAAAATCTAATAACTATAATTACATGTAATTACACTGTCAAAAAATTTGAATATGGATTCAATATCTATTCATCTATCCGTTTACCTTAACGCTTGTTCGGCTGTAGCCTATGTATGGGAGCATGGAAGAAAAAACTGAGTTGTTAATTTATGTTTTTACTGACACCTTGTGGACTTATTGATGCATTGTCAAAAATGTGAGCAAAAGCCGTTCTTTGCTTGTTTTGTATGGTGTGTGTACTGTATATTGCCGTGTTTCCACCGAAATTACCCGGAACATTTGTACCAGGAACTTTTCCCCCCCAGACCTGTTGCTTTCTGCACAATTTTTAAAGTTTATGCTCATAAATATTAGATCACTCACACCCAAAAGCAGTTATTGTAAATGAAATGATCACAGATAATAGTTTTGATGTACTCTGCTTGACTGAAACCTGGCTAAAACCAAATGATTATTTTGGTCTAAATGAGTCTACTCCACCAAACTACTGTTATAAGCATGAGCCACGTCAGACTGGTCGTGGCGGAGGTGTTGCAACAATATATAGTGATATTCTCAGTGTTACCCAGAAAACAGGATACAGGTTTAACTCTTTTGAAATACTTCTGCTAAATGTTACACTGGCAGACATGCAAAAGAAGTCTAATGTATCTCTTGCTCTGGCTACTGTGTATAGACCACCAGGGCCGTATACAGAATTCCTAAAAGAATTTGCAGATTTCCTCTCAGACCTTCTAGTTACAATTGATAAGGCACTAATCATGGGAGATTTTAATATTCACGTTGATAATACAAAGGGACTTGCGTTTACTGACCTAATAAACTCCTTTGGAGTCAAGCAAAATGTCACCGGGCCCACTCATCGTTTTAATCATACACTAGATTTAATTATATCTCATGGAATCGTTCTTACTGCTATAGATATTGTACCTCAAAGTGATGATATTACAGACCATTTCTTTGTATCGTGCATGCTGCGTATAACTGATATTAACTATATGTCTCAGCGTTACCATCTGGGCAGAACTATTGTTCCAGCCACCAAAGAAAGATTCGCAAATAACCTGCCTGATCTATCTCAACTGCTATTTGTACCCAAAAATACACATGAATTAGACGAAATGACTGACAACATGGGCACTATTTTCTCTAATACATTAGAAACTGTTGCCCCCATCAAATTGAAAAAGGTTAGAGAAAAACGTACTGTACATTGGTATAACAGTAATACTCACTCTCTCAAGAAAAAAACTCGTAGTCTTGAACGCAAATGGAGAAAAACTAACTTGGAAGTTTTTAGAATTGCATGGAAAAACAGTATGTCCAGCTATAGACAGGCTCTAAAAACTGCTAGGGCAGAGCATATCCACAAACTCATTAAAACTAACCAAAACAATCCAAGGTTTTTATTTAGCACAGTGGCTAAATTAACAAATTACCAGACGCCACCTGATTCAAATATTCCACCAACGTTAAATAGTAATGACTTTATGAATTTCTTCATTGATAAAATAGATAACATTAGAAATACAATAGCGAATGTAGATTCTACAGCGTCTAACACTTCAGTTTCATCCATCGCACCCAAAGATAAACTGCAGTGCTTTACAACTATAGGACAGGAAGTGCTAAATAAACTTATCAGTGTATCTAAACCAACAACATGTTTATTAGATCCTGTACCCACTAAATTACTGAAAGAGTTGTTACCTGTAGCCGAAGAACCACTTCTCAATATCATTAACTCGTTGTTATCTTTAGGTCACGTCACAAAACCATTCAAGCTGGCGGTTATCAAGCCTCTTATTAAGAAACCAAAACTAGATCCTAGTGTACTGGCAAATTATAGGCCTATTTTAAATCTTCCATTTATGTCTAAAATTTTAGAAAAAGTTGTGTCTGCTCAATTGAGCACCTTCCTGCATAAAAATGATCTGTATGAAGAATTTCAGGTTTCAGGCCCCACCATAGCACAGAAACTGCACTTGTTAAAATTACAAATGACCTGCTTCTTGCGTCAGATCAAGGCTGCATCTCATTTCTAGTCTTACTTGATCTTAGTGCTGCGTTCGACACCATAGATCATGACATACTCATAGATCGATTACAAAACTATACAGGTATTCAAGGGCAGGCTCTAAGATGGTTTAGATCCTACCTTTCCGATCGCTACCATTTTGTTTACTTAAATGGGGTGTCATCTCATTTATCATCAGTAAAATATGGAGTACCACAAGGATCCGTCCTAGGTCCCCTTCTATTTTCAATATACATGTTGCCCCTTGGTAATATTATTAGAAAATACGGAATTAGCTTCCACTGTTATGCTGATGATACTCAGCTATATATCTCAACGAGACCAGATGAAACTTCTCAATTATCTAAGCTGACAGAGTGTGTTAAAAATGTAAAAGATTGGATGACAAATAATTTTCTCCAATTAAATTCGGATAAGACAGAGATATTAATTATTGGACCAAAAAACACCACACAGAATCTTGTAGATTACAATCTGCAACTAGACGGATGTACTGTTACTTCCTCTACAGTCAGAAATCTGGGTGTTATATTAGACAGCAATTTGTCTTTTGAAAATCATATTTCCAATGTTACAAAAACTGCATTCTTCCATCTTAGAAACATTGCCAAGCTACGAAACATGTTATCTGTTTCTGATGCAGAAAAGCCAGTCCTCTAGACTGGACTATTGTAATGCACTTCTAGGTGGTTGTCCTGCTTCGTCAAAAAACAAGCTACAGGTAGTCCAAAATGCAGCCGCTAGAGTCCTTACGAGGTCAAGAAAATATGATCATATTACCCCAATTTTACAGTCTCTGTACTGGCTACCTATTAAGTTCCGTATCAGTTACAAATTATCATTACTTACCTATAAGGCCCTAAATGGTTTAGCTCCTGCGTAACTAACTAGCCTTCTACCACGCTACAACCCATCACGCACCCTAAGGTCACAAAACGCTGGACTTTTGGTAGTTCCATATAGCAAAGTCCACTAAAGGAGGTAGAGCTTTCTCACATTTGGCTCCCAAACTCTGGAATAGCCTTCCTGATAATGTTCGGGGTTCAGACACACTCTCTCTGTTTAAATCTAGATTAAAAACGCATCTCTTTCGCCAAGCATTCAAATAATGTATCTCTTAAATTGTGAGTGTAGTTGCATCTGATCAAATGTGCATTTTTATTCATTAGCTTGGGTTAAACTAATTTTACTTTGTTGGATCAGCAGCTATGCTAATGATGTCTCTATTTTGTTTCTAACTAGGATTTACACAAGCTCCAGTCTGGATCCAGAACACCTGAGAAGAGATGATGCCTCAGAGAACCTCAGATGATGCTAACCCTGAATCAACAAACAGAACTAACAATTATTGCTACATGTGTGACTGCATCTTATAATAATTATTAATTAATAATATTAATAATGTTCATCGTCTAGCTGACTACGTCTTGTATTATTTTTTTCTAAAAATCCTGTCAAACGTGCACAAACTGACAGTCACCACCATAAGCTACTACTAAATATTGTAGAAACATAATTTTCTGTAAAGTTGCTTTGTAACGATTTGTATTGTGAAAAGCGCTATACAAATAAACTTTCCATCGCGGTCTAAAGTACCGGGAAGATTAGGCAAATAGTCTGGTGACGGTCCGTGTACCTTCATATAATTCGTTTTATAATTTAATATTGAAATCTGAAAAATGAAAAAACTGCAGGTTTTTCTTTTTTTCATTTGTCCAAACAAAACGAAAAATTAAGACTTCGGCTTCGTTTTTTCGTTTTTATGTTCAGGGACAGAAAACGAATAAACAACTTGAATATCCGATCCCTACATGTGGGCGGGAATGAAACGCCCCCCTCCGCTGATTGGTCAACCAAACATTACAACATAATGATAGTCCTAAAGACATAATAGGAGTCCTACGGATTCTTAACGTGTTTATTTCTACCACATTTTATCTCTTTCTCTTCATCATTTTGGTCGTTTGGCACACGACTGTTTTATTATAGTACCCACCTATCAAAATCTGTCTGGCAAAGCTGCGCGACTCACTGCAGCGCGGGGAGAATATAGCCTATTGTAGCGAAGCGCAGATTTATGTCAACATGTAAGGTTAGTCATAACTTTTGTTTTAGACAATATGCTACACTTTAAACCATTGGGGAACTTAAATAAAATGACAGATATGAATATAAATTAGCACATATATTATTTTTATATTTTGAGTTTTATTCATAGAGCACTTTATGCAAATTTCGGAAATCATAGGTTGTTTTCCCACTAGCATGGGACTAATGGTTCGTCAGAGTGCTTGTTCCAGTGATTGAATTTAGTGAAATGTGAATTCGACGTCATGATTTGAATGTAAACCTATTTGAGTTATAAGAACATATCAAAACCCTGAAATAACACTTCGAACAATAAACCATAGATCAGTGTCAGAAATTACCATTCCCATAAAGGGCACCTGATTTTCAGTTTTTTTTTTGTTTTGTTTTTTGTTTTTTTTACATTTTAACTTTTGTATGTCATATTTAATGTTAAATTTGTACATAAAAAACATTAGAATAATATGACAATAGGCTGTTACCAATTAAATCAGTATTCAGAGATGATACTTTTATAGATGTATTTACAGTTTAATGCTGATCAGACAGCTGTACGTGCATTTACATAGCAATTACAAATGTATAATGATTTAAGATTAATGTTTAATACAACATTTTTAATACATAAATATGAACAATTTTTTTTAATGAAATGAAAATGATACTTGAATTATGAAAGTAATATCACCACTAGGTGGCGGTATTTCATTGTGTTAATAAAGAAGCCTTTTATTCCATCTATTCGTTCAAAATGCTTCATTCATTGATTCAGAAATAAAATCTGTCTCAGATAAAAAAAAAAAAAGTTGCTGTCTATGATAATTGGTCAGTGAATTGTTGTCTATAATAATGGATCTTTCAAAGACTGTGATTCTTTAAGGAACGATACACCATTCTTTACTCCTACTGTGAGTCACACAGCTGTTGTGTTACTTGGGCAGCGAAAATAAAAAAAATCTATGCTATCAGTTAGATGGCCAGTACCCAATATGAATTAAATAAACTCAGCCTATTGTCTAAAACTACCTATGTTCACATAAATGAATAGTGGTCTGCGCTTGTCTAATACATTCTCGCCGCGCTGCAGTGCACAGAGTATAGTGCAGGTGCGAAGTAAATTAATATTTACTTGATAAACTAAATGTTTCACTGGTAGGTTGCATAATTTATGCCTACACAAAAGAAAGTTCTGTAGGGTTTGCCTTGGTACGGTTTGTGTCAAGCCATTCGTTAATCTGGGCTGCGTTTCTCGATATACATGGGCGGATCTACAGGGGGGCAAGGGGGGGCAGGTGCCCCCCCACTCTAGAGCCTTGCCCCCCAGCTGCCCCCTAACTTTAATGATCCAAAAACTTTACTTACAAAAACAACCCACCACTATGTCCAATACATTTACCAAAAGTGAACAATTTAATTTTTAATTTTAAATGTATTATTCGCCCTTCCCCCCTGCCCCTCAAATACTTAGTTACGTCCCTGATTCAAACGTGCAGAGCGGCGTTCGCTCAGTCTGGCTCATACACACAGCGAGTCTGCTTCGGTGCGGTGGCCCTGCAACCAGAGACTGAACTGCCCCGGACAGATCCTCTGAAGGTGAAGTGAGTTTCCCCAGGTGTAATTTAAACACACGTTTAACTTAAAGTTACATTTGTAATGAATGTATTGTATGCTAAAGACGATTCAGCATCAGCAAAAACAGCGAGTCTATTACGTTCAGCGTTCAAATCGCTCCCTCGTGATTTGTAAGAGCACTCTTCTCTTTGATTAGCCTGATTTTGATTTTAGTAAAGACAAGAACAGCTTAATAAAAAATATAAAATATTGAGGGGCAGCGCTAGGGCTGGGCTAATGGGGCTTAAGCCCCGAAAGTTTTTAGTAAAGCCCCGAATATTTTGTTAACGTCTTTAACAGAGCAAAACAATTAATCAGAAAAACAAATGTAAATAAGATTACAGCGGCCGCGATTAACTAATCATGAACAGTGCATATTACATTTTTATTTATATTTTTCCCTTTGCATTAAAGGTACTTTTGACATGCTTTTGCAACGTTGAGCATTGTAGCCAATCACAGACATGTCTGTTGATCACATCGGCCAATCAGAGGCGTTTAAATGAGTCGCTGTGCTGAAGATGTGTTTTGCGCGAGTTCACCGAGTTCACGTTCAAAAACCTGTCATTATTATTGGCAATAAACTTAAGATGCAGATAAGAGATTCACTTGATATTATTATTGATGCTGCTCTGATGCACTACATTACGCAACGCTCTGTTTGTTGTTATGAAGACTAAAAGTTCAGCGGTCTAGCTCATCAATGTCAAAATTATTAAATAAGTTAACAAATGCCTGGTAAAATGTAAGTAGATAATTTAATATTTGACTGTTTTACAATAGAAAAGTTCAACTTTTTCTGCTAAATTCTTCTATTAAATTTTGCCTTTTTGAATTGAAAATATGCTATAATTTCCTTGATTCATTTATGTAAATTAAAAATAAAATATTAGTTGCAAAAAGTTACAATTATTTCACTAATACAACAAGCCTTTCTTTTTCTTTATTCCCTTAAATCGCTTTAATAATTAATTAATTACTTTAAATAAAAATACCCAATTTTAGTTTGGGCTGTTACGTTACAACACACAATACAGTGCCAGTTAGGAGATCGATCATTTGATTAGCTAAGCCTAAGCAGTCCTATTAAATCCAATTCCTCTCAGATATCACAGCAATGAAACCAGGTTACAACTGGGGAAATAACAAATACAATAGAATTAAGTATTCTAAACATAACTGGTGTGTGTGTTGTGAATTAAAAAACGTTGTAGTGTGTAAGGGCATGATTAAACAATAACTACTGTAGTTTAAAAGTGTTTTTGTGTTTTTTTTAAAGCAATTCATATATAGGGATTCCATGTACCCCTGCCACCCTGCCAAGACCTCTTGCCACCCCTTTGCCCCCCATGCAAAATGTTCTAGATCCGCCACTGCTCGATAACGATCGATTTTAGCGCTGAAGACCGTTTTCTACGAGTCATTTTACGATCGTCCGTTATTGTTTCATGTGCGTCTCCCAAAAATGCACTTAACACAGTCGCACGTAGCTGTGCTTTAAGTGCTACTTAGGAGTCTCTATCCGTTTGTCAAGTGATGAAATGTCACCTTATAGAATGGTAGGCCTACACAATCTATATATAATTATATTATATTATATTATATTATATTATATTATATTATATTATATTATATTATATTATATTATATTATATTATATTATATTATTATGGTATAGTGTATAATTTTACTTTATAATAATAATAATATTAATAATAATAATAATAATAATAATAATAAATATATAGAGAGAGAGAGCAACGTGATTTTCAGCTGTTTTTCTTGCATGTCAGCAAGTTATTGACAGAACCCACCGCCCCCCAACCCCCAAGCATATTTTCTGCATTAATTATTTTATTTTTTATTTTTTCAATCATTCAATTTAATGTATTTTTATTTTTTCCTGCACTTTTTAATTATTTAATAATAGTAATAAAAAACATTGTAAGAAGAAAGATTTATGCGGTCACCTGCAGGGAAATCAGCAGATTAGAAATTAAACTTTATTCAAGTGCAATGTGATTATAAGGATTTGATTGTACTTTATTGTAAATTTTTTACTCGTTTTTGCCGTTGTCTTAAGTGAATTCATAAATGAAAAAAATTAAAAAGGCAGAAAAAATTAAAATACACATAATGTAGGAAATATACTTCAAAATTATACACTGATAATCTATAAATGACTTGCTGATTTGCACGAAAACCAGCAACCTATTGGACCCCAAAATAATCTCTCTCTCTCTCTCTCTCTCTCTCTCTGTCTCTCTCTCTCTAGGCTATATAATAATTATTATTATTATCATTATTATTATTATGTAAAGTATAATCTTATTCATATAATGCAATATAATATAATAAAAATATAATATTGTATCTGCGTTGTCTGGAACACAGCATAAGGTAAACATTTGGGACAACAACCAATGGTTTCTGAAATTTGCATAAAGTGCTTTCTGAATAAAACTCAAAATAGAAAAGTAATAAATAATAGATGTGCTAATTTCTATTCATATCTGTCATTTTATTTAAGTTCCCTCATAGTTCAAAATGCAGTATATTGTCTAAAACTAAATTTATAACTAGATATTCACATAAACTGAAAGCGGTCTGCACTTCGCTACAAGAGGCGCACAGCTTTGCCAGACAGATTTTGATAGACGTGGATACTACAATAAAGCATCCGTGTGCCAAAGGACCAAAAGGCTCTGCCTCTGTATGGTTTGTGTCAAGCTATTCTTTGATCTGGCTGTTTGATGAAGAGAAAGAGATAAAATGTGGTAGAAATAAACACGTTAAGAATCCGTAGGACTCCTATTATGTCTTTAGGACTATCATTATGTTGTAATGTTTGGTTGACCAATCAGCGGAGGGGGGCGTTTCATTACCGCCCACATGTAGGGATCGGATATTCAAGTTGTTTATTCGTTTTCTGTCCCTGAACATAAAAACGAAAAAACGAAGCCGAAGTCTTAATTTTTCGTTTTGTTTGGACAAATGAAAAAAAGAAAAACGTGCAGTTTTTTTTCATTTTTCAGATTTCAATATTAAATTAAAAAACGAATTATACGAAGGTACACGGACCGATTAGGGTGGTCCGGTGGGTCCGTGTATCTTTTGGTCATTTGATTTTCTATTTAAAAATAAATAAAGATAAATGAGAAACGGTTTGATTTTCGTTTTTTCGTTTTGTTTAAGAAACGCAAAACGAAAATGTAGCTGGATTTTTCGTATTTTTGTTTGTGGGTAAAAAATGAGATGATGCTTTAATATTTGTTTGAATGTGTGGGCGGCGCTGAAACATCCCTTTCATCCCTTCTGTTCTGCACCGACAAGCGGCAACCGCAAGCTCAGTTCATTTTCACCAGGAGAGAAGCGGCAGACAGCAGAGCATATTAATCCCGCGGATTCTTTGCTAGTGGTGCTTGCAAGATAAAATAATAATAATAACAATAATAATTAATTAATTAATTAAATTAATAATAAAATAAAAAATAATATTATAATTTTCCAGCTGCTGCATGTTATTGACAAAGCAGACTTGACAACTTTATTATTTTAATTATTTTAATTTTTATTTATTTTATTCTAGGCCATTCATAAAAAAAAATAAAATAGGAAAAACCCAACCCCACATTTATAATAAAATTTATATTAAAATAAGTTAAGTTTTCCCCGTAATTAGTCTACTTTAAATGTTTTAATTATATGCTATAGCCTACTTAGAATTATGAACTGAATTCACGAATTCTGTAGATGACAGTATGAATATAGTGATGGTGTGACATCATTACAGATAATGAGTTCAGACGGGAAACACTGCACCTCTCCTTGGTTTCATTTGAATTACATAGGCCTAAATATAAAATTATTATTATTATTTTTCTATTTAAATGGATTATTTTAAAAGTAGACATGTCCAGCTAGACACGGTTCGTCTGATGCATGAGCCTGGTTCATTTCTGACGTTTCAGAAAGAAGTTAATGTAGACCGAGATGGCAGAAAGCACATCGTGTTGAGTTTTGTAAGGTTTTCGTGTTATTTATGGTGTTTTACGATCCAAACTGACGGAGCTGAAGCTCTTTCCCCTGTTTTCGGGATGGAAGGTGTGGATCGGGATCCGCCGATCAGAGAAGTGCAGCAGACTACACTACAAGATGAAGCTTCAGTTGCTGTTGTTTGTAATAGCAAATGAAAACATAGGCTACTTGTGAGGTTTTTCTTAAATAGGTATAGAATAAAATTAGTAGGCTAAAAATCCGCATATTTCATGTCATTGTAGATCATATAGGCCTACAGTAAAATTCATATGTCATTGAATAAATTAATTTCTGTTTGGTCAAAAATTTATATATATATATATATATATATATATATATATATATAAAGCTTGCAAGCACCACTAGCAAAGAATCCGCGGGATTAATATGCTCTGCTGTCTGCCGCTTCTCTCCTGGTGAAAATGAACTGAGCTTGCTGTTGCCGCTTGTCGGTGCAGTACAGAAGGGATGAAAGGGGCGTTTCAGCGCCGCCCACACATTCAAACAAATATTAAAGCATAATCTCATTTTTTACCCACAAACAAAAATACGAAAAATGCAGCTAAATTTTCGTTTTCCGTTTCTTAAACAAAACGAAAAAACGAAAATCAAACCGTTTCTCATTTATCTTTATTTATTTTTAAATAGAAAATCAAATGACCAAAATATACACGGACCACCGTTTGATTTTCGTTTTGTTTAAGAAACGCAAAACGAAAATGTAGCTGGATTTTTCGTATTTTTGTTTGTGGGTAAAAAATGAGATGATGCTTTAATATTTGTTTGAATGTGTGGGCGGCGCTGAAACATCCCTTTCATCCGTTCTGTTCTGCACCGACAAGCGGCAACCGCAAGCTCAGTTCATTTTCACCAGGAGAGAAGCGGCAGACAGCAGAGCATATTAATCCCGCGGATTCTTTGCTAGTGGTGCTTGCAAGATAAAATAATAATAATAACAATAATAATTAATTAATTAATTAAATTAATAATAAAATAAAAAATAATATTCTATTTTTCCAGCTGCTGCATGTTATTGACAAAGCAGACTTGACAACTTTATTCATAAAACGCCATTTGAATCTACAACATGGAATAAAATATAGGCCTACTACAAATTTTTTGCCTATTCTAGGCCATTCATAAAAAAATAAAATGGGAAAGACCCAACCCCACATTTATAATAAAATTTATATTAAAATAAGTTCAGTTTTCCCCATAATTAGTCTACTTTAAATGTTTTAATTATAGGCTATAGCCTACTTAGAATTATGAACTGAATTCACGAATTCTGTAGATGACAGTATGAATATAGTGATGGTGTGACATCATTACAGATAATGAGTTCAGACGGGAAACACTGCACCTCTCGTTGGTTTCATTTCAATTACATAGGCCTAAATATAAAATTATTATTATTATTATTCTATTTAAATGGATTATTTTAAAAGTATACATGTCCAGCTAGACATGGTTCGTTTGATGCATGAGCCTGGTTCATTTCTGACGTTTCAGAAAGAAGTTCATGTAGACTGAGATGGCAGAAAGCACATCCTGTTGAGTTTTGTAAGGTTTTCATGTTATTTAGGGTGTCTTATGACCAAAACTGACGGAGCTGAAGCTCTTTCCTCTGTTATCGGGATGGAGAGTGTGGAGAAGTGCAGTAGACTACACTCTACAAGATAAAGCTTCAGTTGCTGTATGTAAAAGTGAATGAAAACATGTTAGGCTACCTGTGAGGTTTTTCTTAAATAGGCATAGAATAAAATTAGTAGGCTAAAAATCAGCATATTTCATGTCGTTGTAGATCATATAGGCCTACAGTAAAATTCAAATGTCATAGAATAAAGTAATTTCTGTTTTGTCAATAAAAAAAAATGCTATTATGCTATTATATTGCTTTCATGTAATGTCATGTCATGTAATAACTCAAAATATGACAACAGAAGGAACATGAGGTAATATGTTGTTGTGGATCAGTTAGCCAGGAGTTATTCATCATGAACTGTGACAGTTAATCCCCATGTTGTTCCAAAGCTGTATGAATTTCTTTCTTGTGTTGAACACAAAATAAGATATTTTGAAGAATGTGGGTAATCAAATACTTGCTGGCAGGGCCGTAGCTGCGGTTTGTGGGGCCTCAGTGCAGGTTGTACCAGTGGGCCCTGTTTGAAACTTTTAATTGTTTCAACTCTGGAGGTATCCAGGTATCCAGGGATTACAATCAATCAAAAATTCAGACAACTGTTAGTGTGAAAATGTTTACACAACTATCAATACTTTGTTGACCAATTACCAAGCAATGCTTAATTTTGTTCAGTCTGTGGTGTAAAAAGGTTGCATTAACAATTAAAGAAAAAACACTAAGGCAAAACATGGTCAGGTTAAAGTGTCTGAATAATTTTTGGTCCCAATAGTTTTTTAATCAGTTTTACTGGTAGTCCACTGTATGAAGAATTTTTGGGTATAATATGTCAAAGTTTACTTTATTTTGCTATACTCACTCTCTCTCACTGCTATACTCACAAAAATCTATAGTGCCCTGAACCAACTAGCAAAAAAAAAAAAAAAAAAAATTATATCTGGTGTCTGAAAAATCTTTGGTTTGAGTGTGGAATAATTCTTGTTCAAACTACAACGTAATTCAGTATAGAGCACAGATTTTCTTTCATTTTCTTGAATTAACATATAGGACACAGATAGTAAATTAGCATGGTCACTTTAAGAAACAATGAATCTAATATAATGATACACATCCGATTTTTTCTCTCCACTGTTTACTTTCACTTAAGACATAACCAACAGTTTTTTTGTTTTTTGTTTTTTTTTGTTTTTTTTGAGAATACTCTCCAAGACAGGTATTCTG
Organism: Carassius carassius; assembly: GCF_963082965.1. NCBI lineage: Eukaryota > Metazoa > Chordata > Actinopteri > Cypriniformes > Cyprinidae > Carassius > Carassius carassius. The sequence goes on from NC_081771.1 coordinate 15,482,773, forward strand.
ACATAATTTTGTATGTATTTGTTGGTACAAGAGCAAGAAAAGGCAAATTTTCTCTTAAAAAAAATAAAAATAAAATATATATATATATAAAATGTATATGGGTCTGTCAGAGCTTTTGTTTTGCAATGTGTTATTTTGGCCACTAGAGGTCCCCAGTGTGCCCTCACATCAACATTGTGCCTTTCGTAATCAGTGTAATTTGTTTTCACATGTGTCTCCTTCTGGGCTGTCTATTTAAGCTGATCACTTCCTCTGCATCTTTGCTTGGTTATTGTTGTTCCAAGCAAGTTACTGCCGTAAAGGCGGGCATACACTGTGCGGTTTTTGTGCGATTTCGGCAAGGTACCAACTCTCAAACTGTACGAGTAGATCGCATGCGATGTAAAGCCAAAACTCACGATTTTTATGCGCTCACTGTACGGTCCAATTGTCGAGTTGCGATATGACTGCTCACACTATACGTGGGGAATCAACCGAATCAACACGTAGGATCCCTCAGAACCCGGATGTTTGTGGCTGTTGCAGAATAAGCATGCTTTCCTGGATTAAAAAAAAAAGTCTCCAAAAAAATGGTGTCACCATGGTTTCGTTTATGGTTTCGCGCATACGCAGTAAGGGAAACGCGGAAAATCGGTTCGTAGCACTTCTTCAATAGTGCGATACCTCGTTTCCCCTTGTACACTGCACGACAAATGACGCACGAAAATGCTGAAAATCAGCCTGACCCGAAAAAGAGTCGCACGAGTCAGAATTCGGCTCAAAATCGGATGAAAATTGCACAGTGTATGCCCGGCCTAAGTCTGCTCTAGTTCCAAGATCTATTCTTTGAAAGTCTTTTTGAATTGTTTTCCTGTGAATAGTTTTGCTGGTTTTCTCTGAGTTTTTGTTTTGGCGACTTTTTTTTACTCTTTTTGACCCTTTCTGGTCTGAAGATTTCTTCTGTTTTGTAAACTAACTTTAAACAAAGGACCTTTTGTTCTCTTTTGCTGTTTTTGTTAAATAAACTCCTCTGAGTTAAGGTAAGAAGGCATCTGACTATTGGGTTCAACTACCTCCTGTGGCTCAGCGGTAGATATTAAGAATCTGGCATCAGACACCCAAGTTCGAGCCCCGGTTCTGACAGAATAACTAAGCCACATTATGAACCCAGAGATGCCTAATCCTCAAGAACTCCTTGCCACAGTTGCTCAGTATGAGTCCACAGTCCAACGCCATGAGTCAGCACTAGTTCAGCAGGAGACTTTGATGGCTAAACAGTTGCTGTCAGATCTTTGACTGGCTGCTCTCTACCTCAGTTACTGCTGCCTCTGTATCCCTTCCAGATTCTTCAGTGCTCTCTCCTCTAAGTGAACCTTGCCTACCTCCGCCACAACATTTCTCAGGTGATCCCAGTGCATGTGATGGGTTCCTGACTCAATGCTCTCTCACATTTGAACTACAACCATCGTCCTTCCCCTCAGATCTGGCCAAGATCTCATATGTTATCACCCTCCTTTCTGGCAAAGCTCTTTCTTGGGCAACCATGGTCTGGAAGGCACAGGCCCCCTTCTGTACAAGTTATTCCGCATTCGAAAAGGAGTTCAAGCGAGTCTTCGATCACCCCTTCAGAGGCCGATAAGCCTCTAAGAGACTTCTCACCCTCCGTCAAGGTAATGGAAGTGCAGCTGAATATGCCGTTGCAGCAGGGAGCGGTTGGAACAATGAGGCCCTCATGGTGTGTTTCCTGAATGGTCTGTCAGAGGCAATCAAGGATGATCTGGCTACCAGAGAACCTGCTCTTGATCTGGAAACTCTTATGGATCAAGCAATCTGGCTGGATAATCGCCTGAGAGAGAGAAGCCGGAACCGCCATCTGTTTCCTCATTGTCTGCCAGTCCAGCTCTTGCTCAAATGCCACCAGTGCCCCAAGATTCTTCGGAACCCATGCAATTGGGTAGGGCTAGGCTTTCCCCCTCAGAACGAGACCATCGTATGAGAGAGCGCTGTTGTCTATATTGTGGATTGTATGGTCATTTTCGCTCCACCTGACCCAAGCTTTCGGGAAACGCCCAGTCCCGTACAGGCAAGGAAGGACTGTGACGGGAGTTACATGCACCACTTCACCTTCCAACTCTGGGCTGTTCCTTCCTATCACACTCACTTGGAGAGAACAAAAACACCAACTCGAGGCATTGATTGATTCTGGTGCTGCCGGGAATTTCATGGATGTTTCTCTTGCCAAGAGTCTCCAGATCCCTACTTATTCTCTTCCTGCACCCCTAACTGTGACAGCCTTGGATGGAAGACCATTGTCTCCTGGGAAAATAACCCACCTTACCTCTCTCCTTGGTCTCACCACTTACCAGCACCAGGAGAGAATGTGCTTTCACCTTATACAATCTCCAGAGTTCCCTATTATCCTCGGTCACCCATGGCTTCTCCAGTATAATCCACACTTTGACTGGTTCACTGGCACTGTTCTCAGTTAGGGACCCACCTGTCAGACTAAATGCTTGGCCCGGAACCCCCCTGACCCTGTTCTCGAGTCCCAAGAAACCCTAGAACTGTCTCAAGTCCCTGCTCCAGTTCCAGTACGTATCCAGACCAGATGGTGGATCAGCACCTAGAAATGACCTCTACTGCCCTGAAAGACAGCAGAGACCAGGACAACTAGAGCCCCAGATACAGATCCCCTGTAAAGACCTTGTCTCAGAGGACCACCAGGACAAGACCACAAGAAACAGATGATTCTTCTGCACAATCTGACTTTGCTGCAGCCTGGAATTGAACTACTGGTTTCGTCTGGTCAGAGGAGAACTTGCCCCCCAACTGAGCCTGGTTTCTCCCAAGGTTTTTTTTCTCCATTCCGTCACTGATGGAGTTTCGGTTCCTTGCCACTGTCGCCTCTGGCTTGCTTAGTTGGGGTCACTTCATCTACAGCGATATCGTTGACTTGATTGCAAATAAATGCACAGACACTATTTAACTGAACAGAGATGACATCACTGAATTCAATGATGAACTACCTTTAACTATCATTTTGCATTATTGACACACTGTTTTCCTAATGAATGTTGTTCAGTTGCTTTGACGCAATGTATTTTGTTTAAAGCGCTATATAAATAAAGGTGACTTGACTTGACTTGACTCGGTACCACCACCTCAAAGCAGTGTTCAGTAAAAGGAAGGCCACCTCCTTACCACCTCATCTGCCTTATGACTGCGCCATCGAGTTACTCCCAGGTACCTGTCCCCCCAGAGGTCGTATATTCTCTTTCTCTCCCCCTGAATGAACTGCTATGGACAAATAGATTAATGAAGGTCTTGTGGCAGGCATCATCCAACCATCCACTTCCCCTGCTGGAGCTGGATTCTTTTTGTTGGGAAGAAGGATGGTGGACTTCGACCATGTATTGATTACAGGGGCCTTAATAAGATAACCATTCAAAACCGCTATCCCTTGCCACTAGTGACAACTGCATTTGAAATTCGGCAAGAAGGCTCCATCTTCACTAACCTTGACTTGCGCAATGCTTACCATCTTGTGCGCATTAGGCAAGGAGATGATTGGAAAACTGCCTTCAACACGCCCACTGGGCACTATGAATATTTAGTTATGCCCTTTGGCCTCACTAATGCTCCTGCAGTATTTCAAGCTCTCATCAATGATGTTCTCAGAGACATGCTAAACCAATTTGTGTTTGTCTACTTAGATGATATCCTCATCTTCTCGAATTCCCTCCAAGAGCATGTAAAACATGTCAGTAAGATTCTGAGATGCCTTCTTGATAACCATCTTTATGTTAAACCTGAGAAATGTGAATTTCATGTGACCAAAGTTCAGTTCCTGGGGTTCATCATCCAGCCTGGCCAAATACAAATGCATCCTCAAAAGGTTCAAGCTGTTGTGGATTGGCCCTCCCCCTCATCGGTAAAAGAGGTACAGCATTTCCTTGGCTTTGCCAATTTTTATCGCAAATTCATCCGTAACTTCAGTACTGTGGCGGCTCCTTTATCTGCCCTCACCAAGGGGAACACAACCAGCTTTTATTGGGGATATGAAGCAGAGTTGGCTTTCAACAAACTAAAGAACTATTTCACCTCTGCACCTATTCTCATTCTCCCTAACCCAGATAGACCATTCATCGTGGAGGTCGATGCTTCAGATTTAGGGGTTGGACCTGAGCTATCCCAGAGAGGAGAGGACAAAAAGCTGCACCCATGTGCATTTCTTTCCCACCGCCTTACACCGACTGAGAGGAACTATCATTTAGGGGATCGAGAGTTACTGGCAGTCAAGTTAGCGCTAGAAGAGTGGAGGCATTGGCTTGAGGGGGCCAAACACCAATTCCAAGTACTCACAGACAACAAAAATTTGGAATATATTCAGCAGACAAAGCGACTCAACCCCCGCCAGGCACATTGTTCCTTATTTTTCAATAGATTCCAGTTCATCTTATTCTACCACCCCGGCTCTAAGAACCTAAAGCCTGATGCTTTGTCCCGAGCATATGTTAAAACTCCACAGGAAGATTGTGTTGCATCAATTATCCCCAGTTCCAAGATATTAGCTCCTATCAGGTCGAATCTGGAAGATACAGTAAAACAAGCCCAAGCCAGAGAACCAGACCCAGGAGGGGGGCCAACCCACTGTCTGTTTGTCCCAAAGCTGTCCGCTCTCAGATCCTCCAGTTGGGACACTCCTCTCGTCTCACTTGTCATCCTGGTACCTCACGCACTCTTGAGTTCCTCCAAAGACGATTTTGGTGGCCAACTATCAAGGAGTATGTGACAACATTTGTGAACGCATGTCCCACATGCAACCAAAGTAAAATCTCTCACCGCTCTCCTCAGGGGCTATTGCACCCTCTCTCCCTACCTCATAGACCTTGGTCCCAACTTTCCATGGATTTTATCACTGGTCTTCCACTATCATGAGGCAACACCACTATCATGGTCATAGTAGATAGATTTTCCAAGGCCACCCGATTTATTCCTCTGCCCAAACTACCCACCGCTAAAGAAACTGCTGAATTGGTTATAAACCATGTGTTTAGAGTCTTTGGCATTCCCCAAGACATCGTCTCTGATCGAGGACCCCAGTTTTCCTCCCGATTCTGGCGGGCTTTTTGTCAATCTCTGGGGGCTACAGTGAGCCTGTCTTCTGGGTTTCACCCGGAGTCCAATGGACAAACAGAGAGGCTTAACCAAGATCTTGAGACTACACTGAGATGTATGGCAGCTAACAATCCATCCTCTTGGTCTTCATTCATCATGTGGGCAGAATACGCACACAATACCCTTCGCTCCTCTGCTACAGGCATGTCCCCTTTCGAGTGCCAGTTCGGGCACACCCCTCCACTATTCCCTGAACAAGAGATGGAGGTTGCAGTTCCCTCTGCACATAAGTTTGTTAAACACTGCCGCCAGACATGGAAAAAGGCCAGACTCAAGCTCCTTAGGGCCTCTCAGCAGAACCAGCGCCAGGCTAAACACAGACGCAGACCTGCCCCTACTCTGCGCCCTGGCCAAAGAGTCTGGCTGTCCACTAAGAACATTCCCTTGCGGGTGGAGTCCCCTAAACTTTCCCAGAGATTCATCGGCCCCTTCAAGATTGCCAGGAAAGGGAACCCAGTTACGTATCGATTGTACTTGCCTATGTCTTTAAAAATTAATCCCACTTTTCATGTCTCCCTGTTAAAACCTGTTTTGTCTTCTCCTTTTCTTGCGACAGGTAGACCTCCTCCTCCTCGTATCATCGGGGGCCAGCCAGCTTACACAGTCCACAGAATACTGGATGTTCGTCAAGTACGTGGGTCCTGGCAGTATCTTGTGGACTGGAAGGCTATGGTCCTGAGGAGCGCTCCTCCTGCCAAGGACATCTTAGACCCCAAACTAGTGCAAGAATTTCATGCTCACAAGCCCAGTTGTCCTGGAGGGAACGTCAGGAGCCATTCCTAGAGGGAGGGGTCCTGTCAGAGCTTTTGTTTTGCAATGTGTTATTTTGGCCACTAGAGGTCCCCAGTGTGCCCTCACATCAACATTGTGCCTTTCGTAATCAGTGTAATTTATTTTCAAATGTTTCTCATTGTGGGCTGTCTATTTAAGCTGATCACTTTCTTTGCATCTTTGCTTGGTTATTGTTGTTCCTAAGCAAGTCACTGCCGTAAGTCTGCTCTAGTTCCAAGATCTATTCTTTGAAAGTCTTTTTGAATTGTTTTCCTGTGATTAGTTTTGCTGTTTTTCTCTGAGTTTTTGTTTTGGAGACTTTTTTTTACTCTTTTTGACCCTTTCTGGTCTGAAGATTTTTCTGTTTTGTAACCTAACTTTAAACAAAGGACCTTTTGTTCTCTTTTGTTGTTTTTATTAAATAAACTCCTCTGAGTTAAGTTAAGAAGGCGTCTGACTATTGGGTTCAATTACCTTCTGTGGCTCAGTGGTAGATATTAAGACTCTGGCATCAAAGACCCAAGTTTGAGCCCTGGTTCTGACAGGGTCTTTCTATGAAAATATCAATTTTTCTGTCCCTATAGCCTTTACATAAATATTACACTTGAAAAACACTTTAGGTTTACAATTTCTTTTCTTTTTTTAAATGAAACAATATGTTATTTGAACAATTACTCCTTTTTGAGTCATCAATGTGGTAATGTTTTTTTTTTATTAATTATAAGACATTAAGCACCACAAAACTGCTTATCCCCACAGCTATGTACAAAGGGAAAGTGCTTTATTTTGAGGTACAAAACAGGTCTTTCTACCATTTAAAATACAATAATGTATTCATAACTATCAAATATATGATGTAAATGAGATTAAAAAAAATAAAGTGCCAAATAATTTTATAAATTATACAATTAAAGTAGTGGTCCCCTGGAATTGTGTCACTGGTGTGCAAAAATCGTTTATTTTGAAATAAAAATGACACTGATGACATCACTTGACTTCTTTCTTCCTATTTCCTGAAGATCTATGAAAAAATGCCCATGATAAGTCCATTGTCTCTTTTCAGTTATCAGAAATTTTCTTTTATTTATCTAATGATTTCATATGAAGCTTTTAGTTAAACTCACTGGTATGACCTACATTATTGGGAATTGTAAAAAAAACAAAAACTAAAATATACAAATGGATTAAACTACTCAATGTAGTGGGTGGACCATGATGACTGACAACATGTGGATTGATACCTTGCAGAAGCCATTTAGTAACATGTACTTTTGATGAAAATTGTCACTGGTGTCACCTTCCTTATGGGTAACACTAGTGAAGATCAGTTTATGTTTATGTTCTTTTACTTGCGTGCATGATAATAATATTACATCCATTGAATTCTAAGATTTACAATGGCATGCGGACGTTTAGGAACCCCTTGCAGAATCTGTGAAAATGTGAATAATTTTCAAAAAATAATTGAGATCATACTAAATGCATATTATTTTTTTATTTAGTACTGTCCTAAGTAAGATATTTTACATAAAAGATGTTTGCATATATGTAAAATGGCAAAGAAGTAAGGTAACACCATTGACAAAAAATGGTACATGTGGTCTTTAAATAAATGCACAAAAAATATAAAAATCTTTAAGCTGCTATTTATGTTTATTCATAAAATCAAGAGGTAATCTAATAATGTGGTCTAAGTTTAAATGTTAGAAAAAGAAATACATTTTAAAGACATCTTGCCAAACCAAAAGACATTTCTGTAGAATGAGCCACATATACAGTATATATTGTATGAAATTCCTCATTTTACTATAGCCAATGGTTTAAAAGAATAGTTCAACCAAAAAAATTAAAGGGTGGTGGTCAAAAATGGTCATTAATTTTGTCATCATTTATTCACCCTCATGTTGTTTCAAACCTGTATAAGTTTCTTCTTAGGTTGAACACAAAATAAGAGCATTTGTTGTAGCATTCTTCAAAATATCTATGTTTAACATTAGAAGAAAAAAAACTCCTTGGTTTGAAGTGACATGAGGGTGAGTAAAATAATGACAAAATTAATGACCATTTTTGACCATCACCCTTTAAATGCTGATTCACTTTAGTAAATAGTCAAGCAGATCCAGAAAAATATGTCATCATTTCCTCATCCTCAAATTGTTCCAAACTTGTATGAGTTTCTTTCTTTGGTTAAACATAAAGAAAGATATTTTAAAAATGCTGGTAATCAAACAGTTGCTGGTAGCCACTGATTTCCATAGTGTGGGGGAAAAATACTATGAATGTCAATTTCTTCCAGCAACTGTTTGGTTACCAACATTCTTCAAAATATCTTCTTGTGTGTTAAACAGAAGAAAGAAACTCAGACAGGTTTGGAACAACTTGAGGGTGAAGATATTTTTACATTTTGATTACAATAATGGTCATGTATCATACAAGTTAACTCACAGCCATTATACACTCTCAGGAGACGAAATAAATGGAACAAAAGTGGTCACTGGGACTGTACCTTTTCAAAAGGTATTAATATGTACTAATATATACACCTTTTGAGATTACACTGAGTTTTTAGATGATGTTCAACACCTGCACTCACAAAATCAACAACACTGATTTTAGTTGTGTAGCAACAATTATTGGCCACCAGATGGAGATAATATCCTTTAATTTTAAGAAGCACAACAACTAAGCATCAAAGTGTTTCTTAAAGTAAAATAATTATTTATTGTTTAAAATATTGCTGAAAATCCATTAACAACTTAAATACAGGTATATTGTAAAAGTATTATTATTATTATTATTATAAGGTTAGTGTCCAAAAAAGCAATTTCCCTTTGACAATTATTTACCACACAATATGTTACAATGTGTCTTATAATGTGTACAAAATGTAAACATGTCAGTAGTATTCCTGAGAAACAACAAGTCAAAAACAATTCCATACTGAAAAGAAACAGTAAATGTGACATTTAGTTAAGTTACTACTTCATAATTTAAATGTAAATTTTAAGGTCAGAATATTTAGCTCATACATGTATCATTTTATTTGCTTTTATAAAAAGTATTAGCATATATATAAATATGTAAATTATTTAAACATATAATATTTCAATATATGTTTTTGGCATAAAAATAAAACAAAATATAAGAAAAGGAATTAAAATTTAAAATATGATTTATACACCTTCCCTATTAGTGAAACAGTCGGCTCTCTAGTACATATATGACCCTGCACCACAAAAACAGCCGTACGTTTTTTTTGTTTTTGTTTTTTCGAAATTGAGATTTTTATATAATCTGAAAGCTGAATAAATAAGCTTTCCATTGATAGTTTGTTAAAATAGGACAATATTTGACTAAGATACAACAATTTGAATATCTGAAATCTGAGGGCGCAAAAAATAAAATCTAAATATTGAGAAAATTGCCTTTAAAGCTGCTGTCCAAACAAAGACCCAAGCAATACATATAACTAATCAAAAATTAAGTTTTCATATATTTACGGTAGGAAATTTACAAAATATCTTCAGTGAACATGATCTTTACTCGGAAAAATGCATTTTATGCAATTATCCATGGATAATTTTGACCCATACAATGTATTTTTGGCTATTAAATATACCCCTGCTACTAAAACTTAATCTGAATCACTGAATCTGCAGTCTTAATTAAGGCTTGACTGTGATTTGTGAATAAAGTTCTCACACATTTGTCATTGCTATAAATTGCTGTATTAAAAACTCACATTAATATTGGTTCTTATTGGTGACTGCAGAAATATAAAGAATTTTTGAAAACTCCACAAGGTGGCATGAGAGTTCTCCAGAGTTCTCACCCACTGCCTCTGATACATTGAATCTTGCTTTGTTTATCCAGGAGCAGCCAGATCACTGGACTGAGAAATTCACACAAAAGAGAAAGACCCAGAGCTGACACACTCTCTATTCTTCTTCCATGGATTGCTAAAATAGAGAGATGAACGGAGAGATGTCTTACCAATACAAATCTGAACCATGGCAATATTATGAATTCCCGGGATGCTTACGCTTGGCCTTGGGATGATGCATTGCATGAATGGAACCATAATGAGGCAACAAAGATTTGGAGCAGCACTTGAATAGAAGCAGTTCTGTTCGACATGAGTTGTACTGGACTAGAGACTTCTGGATTTTCGCATCACTAAGCAATAGAGGGACTTTGAATGTGTTATTTTTTTTTATTTTTTATTTTTTTTTTCACAATTTTACATACAGACTGAGAAGTCATTTACCAAAAATAATAACAATAATACATCCAAATGTAATCAGTTTGATAAACAAATGGTAAGTTACATTAAAAGTCTGCAGTGTAGCAATGTTTTTATAATTAATTTTAGTAACATTTAAAATGCTGAATAATTACTCTTGAGACTATATTTAATATATGTATTATATTTAATATTAATAACTATATTTGAATATATGATATATGTATTATAATTATATTAATTATGTATTACTAAATATAATACATATTGTCATTCATATTGTTTTTATTTTGGGGTAAAATGTAAATTTGGATAAAAAAGGAAACCAAAAAATTCAGTTAAACCCAAACCAAGATTTACCGACACAATGACTTTTGGATATCAAACATTGCTTTCTCTCATACACACACTTTCTGTTTCCCACAGACATAATCACAAAAAAGAAATGTCACTATAGCCCGCTGACAGCCATATTTACAAGATGTAAAGAGTAGGAAAAACAGTCATAAAACTTTCTAATAAGATCAGAGACAACCCCAAGGGGGAAACATCTAATGATAAATCGATTTAAAGACTTGTTAGCACAAAGATGTGCATTTTTAAAGCTGCAGTGCTGTTGATCCTTACAGGTGCTCTGACTGTAATCATCCTAAAGAACCTGTAACTATTTTTAAGTGATGCTATTAATGATTCATTTTGTTTCTACCTGTCACAGGCCCTTGATATCTGCTTGTGGACACGTGTGTGCAAATGGTGGAATTCATTTCGACTTTCAGATATTGATATTTCCATATTGATCTCTAAACCCCACTGAACACAGTTAACAATGACTTGCATACAAAATCAATGTGCTCCAAATGTGTGCACACACAAAAACCAGGCTTAACACATCTGCTGGTTTAGATGTTGTCTGATAGTTACAGCTTCAATAAAACTGACATCTAATGCACAGGGCTATTTATTAAGACATTATTTAAGACAAATCATTAGCAGAATCATTTAGATGTATTGAACCTTTGTTGGTTCTCATGAGAACCCATGTAAGTCCTGTCTTTTTTCATTATCATTCTTTGATTGACACCCTTATGCCCTAACTGCATTTAAACTTCATGAAAATGCCTCTTGAATGAACCAACATAAACCACTTATAATCCAGCATTTAGATGCTTGTACTATGTGAATGCATGCAGTCAGACTTGCTTTTTAGCCCTTCGTAGTAAAACATTTAGCCACCTTTAGCTAAACTAGACAATTCTAGCATTATAATGACTTGAGCTTGTGGTAAGTTGAATGAATGAGGTCAATAGTTTCCTTATTCTATTTGTTCTCTTCCGTTGTTTTCAAAGATGCCGTTTTTAACAAGTACTGTCAACAAGCATTTTTAGCGGTTCATTAGACAAGTGTTATCTTGTATGCTGCTAAAATGTGGTCATGGTGTCTTTATCACTACATTATATACAGAGGGTCCACCTTTATGCAGGTTATTGCTTGTTGAAAATGAATCATTCATAGACCACAGCAGAAAAAAGAATCTGGAATTGATCCAACCTCCTTATATCTCCATGATCTCCTAGATGGATGCATTTCACTTATGCTCCCTCGTTCTTAATCCACTCTACAAGTTCCCAAACTAGCCTTGATTTTCTACTTTCTAGCATGATGGCCCAGAACCCTGTCCATCTGTTGTTTCCTCTGGCAGTGTGTGTCCACCTACTTGTGGCACTGATACTTCCACTCCCTACTTCCCACAAGATTTTGATTTGCTGCCTGCTTATTAAAACCAGCTTGTTTGGAAGTCATTTAGCACACACCCATGTCTTAGGTAAACAGGCAGAATGGTGTTTGCACTATATATGATGTGCATAAAATGTTCTAGCACTCTTGGTTTTGTGCTACACACATGCAGTTTATGAAATACTTTTGTACTCTTTAAAAATGTCTATATTTTAAATTGATACTTGTATCATACAATCAGATCACTTTTTGAAATGGTCTGTTAAAATGACTGTATTTAACCAGTAGCTAAAAATAGCTTTCACTATTTAAACTTCAAAGTTCAGTAGCACTTGATCTTGTCATAAGATTTCTAAGAGGACTCTGTGATTTTGATCTGTTCTACAGAATCCTTAACATAAATGCTACATTGAACACTAACATATAGTTGATTTATAAATTTGCTGTCTTGTTACAAAGGGAAAGAATGTCAGTGCAATTTACATGAATTATCTTACTTTCCAAATAAACTTTTATGCACGCGCACTTGTGCACACACACAGAGAGAGAGAGAATATAAATAAATGTGAGCAATGTGGCCTAAAACATGTGAATATAAATGAAAGAATCCACACAGTCAATTTTATTTAACGCAAGATAATTTATACCAGATCTTGGAGTCTTAAAGGCCTGAATAATTTACATTGATGTACATTTACTTTTGACAGGCTGATGAAAAACATGAACTGCATCTGAAGATAATGCTGGTTCAATTATTCTTGCCCATACAGCTCCAACATTAAAAAGTCATAAAAAAGAAGAAAAAAAAAAGCACAACAAAAATGTAAGAACTCACAAAATAAATTTCGGTTTATTGTCGCACAACAAATTGCACACATACATTGAACAGGCCACAAATAGATAGCAATTTAACAGACAAGAAAGAAAAGAAGAAAATTCTTTTCTTTTGGCCTTGCCCTCTCATACAATCCAACTACGTATGATACAACTGATGTACATACACAAAGTTACTGGAATGCTTTGAATTAATGTTTTTTTTTTCTCATGGTTTCTTTTTTTGCTTAGTTTTTTACAAGTTTCTTTTGAGATAACATGACATGGTCAAACCACAAGTAAAATCTATTTCATAGAGAAGCATCAACTTCAAAGCACCGTTTGGTAACCAGAGATCACGGTCAAAAATGGCTGACCTCCTAACAATATGTACAAAAATATAAAATGTAAATAAAAATACAAACAAATTTTTCCTTTTAAAGTATTTTGTAAGAAGGTAGAGCTTTGAAGTCTTGGTTGTTTCTACAAAATCTGCAGTTAGGTGTGTGTACACGGATGCTGGACTCTACTTGATGATGATCATGTTTTTCCTCCCCCAGTGGACGAGTTAAGGAAAGGAGGGATGAGATTTTCAGCAGAGTAGCTTCTTACACATCAGTCTTTTGCTTCTTGGTTTCAACATCATCCTTAAAACAGTGGCCAGTTAGAGTTAAAACACTGCAGTTTGTAAGGTCAGACTTACACATTTATATAAAGTTTTCACTGCATGGTGGAAATTACCTCATCATCTTCCTCGGCCGCTCTTTTTCCTGTGCCGCCCTCAGCCTCGTCATCTTCATCATCATCATCATCACCTGCAATGTAGTTATTCATTCTTAGTATTGCATCTTTGTTTATATGACTTGGCTGTCAACACATAGGTGGAGCTATAGCCGTATGTTTTTTTTTTAATCATTCTCATCAAGTTGGTTTATTTAAGGCCTTGCCTTCTCCATCATCTTCCTCATCTTCTTCAGCCACCTCATCATCCTCCTCATCTACTTCATTTTCTTGATCGCCATTCTCCTCATTTTCCTAAAAAATAAAACATTTTGAGTTATTATGGGTAACACCTGAGGTCGTCTGGAAACTATAACAAGCAGTACTGGGAAATGAAGAGAGAAGTTGTGGAAACTTACCACATTTCCATTAGCAGGGGCATCCTTTCCGTTTTCCGCCTCCTCAACCTGCTTCTTTTCTTTAAGGTCCTAAATAAAGAAAAAAAAATATGGCTTTGTAATTGCTTCAGTTATTTATCTGATGTAGGAAATTAAACTGGACTGATGCTGAATTCACATCCTCTCTTATTAGTGAAACGTGCTTTCATTTCACATTTGAAACGCTACACTTCCACACTCTTTATCCATTGGACGTCTTTCTCTTCCATCCCCGCCTGGTTTGAAGAGCACACTGAGCTGTTGTAATTTGATACGTCGACGGCGTTAGCACCAATGCGCGCTGTAGTTCAGTTTATAATCCACACCACAGCGTTTAATAAGACACGCCCGCTAAAAAACTACAACTCCCAGATCACAATTAGCAAATATTTTAACTCCGCCAATAAGAGCGCGAACTCGACCACAGAGAGGCAGGACCGACAAACCTCTGAGAAAGAGAGGGAGTGAGAGAAAGAGAAATGAGAGAGAAGAGGGGAACAATAGCGTTGTGCCATTGGGCCTTAAACAATCTGTTTTTTTTTCAAGCACTATATTGTTGTTCCCCCGAGAATGACCATTATTCTTAAGCGAAACTATTTTATTTATCAAATCATTTAACACGCTGCATCTTCGTGGTTTGAAAACGCAGACTTTCATCGCTCTGAATACCACAGGATGTGCTTCCATTCAGCAGCTTGCTCGTATTAATAAATTTAGGTCATATTCGTCAGCTTTTAAGCCGGTTAGCGTCTACATCACGTCTGCAACGCCTTCTCACACCGTCACCATTTATATGTAACCACCACTGAGCGCCAGTGAGCCACGGAAGAATTATGAACATATGCCACTATCTACAGGATAATACAGACCCATATATCGATCAAACAAAAATTTAGCCTGAAGCGGAAATCTCCGCATTTCATAGGCAAACTAAAGAGACGTAACGTTAGGTTTATCAAGATCGAGTAATAATAATAAAAGAGCTTAACAAAACAGGTTAAAAACGGGTCAGCAATGTTGTGCCCACAACTGGCGAGTCCGGTGATCTTTGTGTGACATCAGCAGAGATGAGCGCCACACGCTTGATAAATCCGGTGGAAAACGATCGCTTACGTTGATTGACTGTACGGGGCCGTTCACACAGTGCGCGTTCTTGCGCTCACAAGCAGCCAGACGGAGCGCAACGGAACGGAACAGAACTGGGGCTCTCGAGACGCATTTTTAAAAGTTAAACGGAGCCGCTGCGTCTTAAAAACGCATCGCGCATGCACGAAACAGAATAACTGCGAGACGCGTCGCAACGCTCAAAGACGTTGGTCTAAAATAGGTTTATCTATATAAATAATAAAAAAATACAACAGCTGGACGCGAGAAAGCATCCTGTATGGAGGTCCCTTAACTTCGGTTTTCGCGCTTACCTCCGGAGCAGACCGCGCGCTACAACTCATTCAGTCAGCCAGACTGCTGCATCCGCAGCGGGGTTTCGCGGGATAAGTTTACGCACACACATCGCCGATAGAAATAATTCAGTATTTCGATACCCGCTCATGCAAAGTGGAAGAAGAAAAGAGACCACTTATTTCATTTAAGAAATTATCAGCCATCCCGACAGAGCCGGTCTATATAGACTACAGCCAAATAAGGCTCATATCCTAAGTAGTTTAATCAGTAATGCATGGTGAACTCTCGTTTTCACTTAGAAAAAGTGAAGTGTAACATGAACTTGACCGAATTTAAGACAACGCGACCTGACGCTCCCGTTAAACCAAATCCGAGGAAAGATGGCTCTAATGTTTACAAGCTATTCTTAATATTAAATTCCGTTATCATTACACTTGAAATATCTGTCAAACATGAAGTTGCCTTATTTCACAGACCAGGGAAACGAGTGGCATCGTGAATCGTGAGGTGTGCAGTAACTTGTGTGACAGATCGGGCTGCGGACTGACGAATCACCGTCTCGCGGACTGAACGAGACACCTTCAATAACCGAGCAATAACGAAACTCGTGCAATACACCATATAAGCGGAGCAGAGATTATGCTTACGATCATCTGCGTCCATCTCTCTCTCACTATACTTTTTAAAGAGGAACCGAAAAACGGCTTGCATAAACAAAGAACCCGCGTAGAATCCAAACAAAAAGCCTTTTAGTTGCAAAAATCTCTTTAAAGAAGTCCAACTTCAGCACATCTAACATTTTACCATCCACGAAAAGTCTTTAAAGTGACAGTGAGAGGTCAAAACACCGACTAAATTTGCAAACAGTTTTCCATTAATACAGTATGCCTATTTCAATGCCAGATTCCATATTTCATATAGGCTAACGTTCGTTATTCAAATTAATAAAACGCAGCATCTCTACAAATCAGTGTATTAACTGAACTTAAGTTGCATTACCTTGGCGGAGACTTCCGAGCTGGTATCGACTTTCGTGTCAGCCATTTTCCTAAATGTTAAAAATATAATGGGGTCTCGGAACAAAATAATATAAAGAGAAATACGAGATATGTATAATTAAAAAAAAAGACTATTAAGCGTCTGTAGCGAGCTCGCACGGCGGCAGAGCGGTTAATATAGCAGACTGGGCGGAGCTTTAAGGCGGGAGGTTTTCAGTGATTGGTTCAGTGTTGCAAAATGTCCGCTCTTCTGATTGGTCAAGATGGAACAATGGACAGTTTTTCTACAAAGTCAGACTCCGCCTCCAAACCAACCTCTGACTCATTTATGTTTGGAATAACTGTCGATCCATACTATCCTGGGCAACCTCCCCTTGATGGATGGCCTAGATCCTTTTTTTAAGGGTCATCATCCTTTCCTTAAAACAAAAAAAACCTTGCGTACGCAGTAAGACGACATTAAAACTGCCCTGAAATAATATGTAAAAATATAAAAAATAATAATTTTAATAACAGAAAGCCAAACAAGCATGGAGTTTTTATGTATTTATATTTTTCCAAATATATGTTTTTCCATGTCATGGTGACACTGATCACTTTGTTATTCGTGCCATCATCTCATCATAAACAATCTTTTGTTAATTTGTATTAAAGGTGTGTCTTGTAAACTATCCAGTAGTGATAAGCATGTTTAATTCATACACAAGCGTTGAGGTTAGGCTACTGCTTTTTAAGTGGAGCGTAAACTTCTGCTCTATTTGAAAGAAAGGTCACGCACAATGAATATAATATTGCGGCAGTTAGTGGACACCCCACTGGTGAAACCTGCTCAACGTTTGATTGACAGTCCTCAAACCCCGCCCCCTTTACCGATATTCCCTTTGGGTATGTAAAAATATCACAGCGAGTGATTTATTCAGACCGTCTTTAGCCATAATATAAGAAGGAACAGCGAAAAAACATGCAGTAAGTTCTAGTAATTAGAGTGAGACAAAAATAACAGTCGCGATTCTATTACAATGCTTAACCGAGATTTTTCTCATTCGCAAACACGGATGATTTGGCGGGATAGTGAAGGTTAAGGGATATTCATCAAACGAAGTGTTTTATAAACATTAACAGTGATAATTTGATATTTCATGCGATTCAAAATCTGCTCGACGCGGTGAAATATGGTGTGCCTCTTTACCTCACCAACATGGCCGATTGAAATACCGTATGGCGTCTTAAAGTCTTCTTATTGGCTGATTGGGCCGAATGAACACAGACTTGACGCTTTGCGAGCGCTGATTGGATGTTGCCAACTTCAATCAATTGCAGGGCCTCGTTTAGGTGCTTAACAAAACATGGAACTGGATTTGACCATCTTATCCCCTTTATTTCTCCCATTCTATGTCAAGGACATATAAAAGGTGTTAGCAAATACACGTTCAGGATCGGATTGCACAAGGTTTTATATGGGGTATAATTACAAACAGGTTATTTATTGTCACATCTGTGATTATTTAGCAGACAATTTTATGTCGACTGGCAAATGAGAAACATCACAAGCCATAACATAAGTCCCAGTACCTCAATGCCAAGTTTAAAGAGAGCAAGCTATAGTACAGTTGTTATTGAAAAAGTGGAAATGTAGAAATGAGAAAATAGGTTACTTTTTTAACTATAAATTTCATTTATAGAAAGTATAATCTTTTAATCCTTAATCGCTTGTCTATCTTTTAGCAGGCACTTTTCATCCAAATCCATTTACATTAACGGCAATAATTGCATAGCATATATATATATATATATATATATATATATATATATATGGATCAAACTGAAGTTAAGTGCCTCTCTCAAGGGCAAAATGATGATAGAGCGGACTGTGATCTCACTAACAGTTCCTGGGCCACTGCTGCTTGGAATTAAACCGGCAACCTTTTGTGTTAGCAGCCCATATGCTTAACAGCACCAAATGACTCATGCATCAATAATATGTCATAATAGAAAACACAAATGTTAGATATGTCTGCACCTTCAGAGATTGACTGAATCAATGAATTTCTGATGGTGTCAGATTACATCCATCAATCGATTATATGTAATATAGTGTGCTGTTGCACTAGTTTATAGCCCAAGGACTGTGGCTCACAGCAGGAACATGTCTCTTCTTAAAAAACACCCTGAGACACATTCAAATTTATTTTGAACAATTATAATGTAGAATATTTTTGCAACCAAGTAGTACTATTTAAAAATGACTATATACAGAGAAATATTAGCTTGGTTTTGACTAAACTTTGAACCTATACTTATTAGTAACAGTACCAATTTGAGATTTAGCAAACAAAAATAAAATAAAATAGAGATACAGCATATACATAAATATGTCAATCATCATGGCAAATATTGTTATTTTTATTTTACATTTTTTTCTAAAGATTTGTTGTAAAACATCTGCAGGAAACATTATTTATTTATTAACAAATTATGGATGCACAAGTCATTTATTTAGTTATTGTTCAGTTAGACACTCTCAAACCATTTACTATGAAATCCAGCACATTTTGCATCAGTCAGAAGTCTCATCAATTTGAATATCGGTGAAATGTTTGTGACCGCCCCCTGGAGCAGTGAAATGATCTTCCACTCCGTCTCTCTATCTCACATCCTCTCCTCATTCTCTCTCTCTCTCTCTAGCAGATCATTCTCCATTACCTCTGCTATAAAGCTGCTCCTCCACAAACAG
The DNA here is from genome assembly GCF_963082965.1 of Carassius carassius. Lineage (NCBI taxonomy): Eukaryota > Metazoa > Chordata > Actinopteri > Cypriniformes > Cyprinidae > Carassius > Carassius carassius. Next base: position 15,501,781 of record NC_081771.1, read on the forward strand.
TGAGAGGGCTTTCTCAGTGATCTCTGGCATCTAAATGGAGTCTTTTCCTGTCTACAACAATAATACCCAATCTGGAAATCCCCCTGCTTTGCTGCCATCTGGTATGACTGGTCACGTGGTCTTGCACAGTCCCAGGAGCCCAGAGCCCTACTTGCACTGGTCTCTTGGATGGTCCTGTTTACTTACACAATATTATTACTGTTAAGAATTTGCAAATGGCCTTGAGACTAAAACATGGACACCCCCTGTTTATTATAATTCTGGTCATCTTATAGCACATGCTATGTGGGAGAGAAACTGGATTATTTTAGTATATTATACCATTAGAGATGTTATTTTTTACTATATTTTATTTCTTAAAGGGATACTCCACCCCAAAATGAAAATTCTGTCATTAATCACTTACTCCCATGTAGTTCCAAACCCGTAAAAGTTTTGTTTGTCTTCGGAACACAAGTTAAGATATCTTGGATGAAAACCGGAAGGTTTGTGACTGTCCCATAGACTGCCAAGTAAGTTACACTGTCAAGGTCAGACATCATCAGAATAGTCCACCGTTCAACAATTCGTCTCCTCTGTTTCTCTCCAGATCACCGTAGCCCCATTTTGGAGAATATGAGTTGTAAGCAGGCAACATACACTCTTCAGAAAACGTATCCTTGTGGCACGGCTGACACAGAAGAGCGTACACTGCCTGCATCCAACAAATATTTTCCAAAATGGTACTACAGTGATGTGGAGAGACATAGAGGAGACAAATTGTTGAATAAAGTTGTTATTTTTGTTTTATTCGTGTACAAAAAGTATTGTCTTCACTTCATAACGTTACGGTTGAACCACTCATGGCAGATGGGCTATTCTGACGATGTCTTTCATCCTTTTCTGGATCTTTGCGTACTTGGCAGTCAATGGGACAGTCACAAACCACCCAGTTTTCATCCAAAATATCTTAAATTGTGTTCCGAAGATGAACAAAGCTTTTACGGGTTTGGAATGACATGGGGTAAGTGATTAATGACAAAATTTTCATTTGGGGTGAAGTATCCCTTTAAATTATTAATATATAATTTGGTCAGAGGAGAACTGGCCCCCCAACTGAGCCTGGTTTCTCCCAAGGTTTTTTTCTCCATTCTGTCACCGATGGAGTTTCGGTTCCTTGCCGCTGTCCCCTCTGGCTTGCTTAGTTGGGGACACTTCATCTACAGCGATATCGTTGACTTGATTGCAAATAAATGCACAGACACTATTTAACTGAACAGAGATGACTATCTATCTATCTATCTATCAATATAATAGTCTCAGTCACTATAAAATCTTTTGTGTACTATAAAAGTAGGATATATATAAAAGAGTCATGCAGGTCTGAAACAACATAAGAGTTAGTAAATGATAGAATTTTCAAATTTGATTTCAGAAAAGATAATTTTACAGTGTTTCACTTGGTGCATAATATTTTGACCATCAAAGAGCATAAATAATGTGTATTTACAATTACTACATTTACCAGCTGCTAATTTAATTGTTCTAAACTAAAGGTGAATCTGTCAAATAATCATCTGACCCAACTGTAGATCTATAAAAATATCTATTTGATGTGTTTGTCTGTTCATTTACTATCCATCTACACATTTCAGTGGGGACACAGAAGAAAAAAGGGCACTTCCGCAAAAAAAAGAAAAGGTTGAATAATAATATTGTGTTGGTCAGGTGTTATGTTACAGTTTAGTCATAAACATAACACAATGTGAGGGTTTATTCATGAGTTACTGTAGTGCAACAAACATTTCCATATGTTAAAAAAATTACATTTAGTAAAATGTGTTTTTGAATATATAAGCAAAGCTTCCTCAAACCCTTGTGGGCAGCAAAGAGCTTTCAAACAGAAAGAGTTCATTTGATCTGGGACTCTTCCTTGTTTCTCGTCCTGATGTAGTAGGGGCAGGACTACAGATGCACAGCCTGCAGCATTTCCCCCTCTCTCATTTTTCATTTTTATTTAAATATAGCCTTCACTCGTCCTGCAGCAGCTGGTTCCACAGTTTTCCCACAGCTGGGATGAAGCATGAGGCCAGTGCTTTAATTCTGAGCAGGCTCAAGCTACGTGTTCTTACACTCAACTCTCCTTTCTTTCTTTCTTTTTTTTTCTTTCTTTCTTTTTTTCTTTCTTTCTTTCTTTCTTTCTTTCTTTCTTTCTTTCTTTCTCCTGAGAACTTCTGGAAACCAACCCATGCTGTTCTAATATCAGCCTTTTTATTTAATCATTTGGAAAGATGACCAAAATGGAGGCGAGAATGACATGACTCTATTCTACTCCTCGTCTCTGCTCAGCGGCACAAAAGCACAAATGAGGAATTCTGTCCAGGAGACTGGAGTCAATGAGGCAGAAATCGATGCAGCTGATGCATGTGACCCCATGACCCTGAGCTCTGCGGTGTGTCTCTGTTTGTTTTATGTGTAACTGAGCATGTTAAAGGCTTATTCCAGAAGTTTATTACTGCATGAAGGAAAGGTTCACCCAAAATGTGTTGTAAATGTATTCAGGCCATCCAAGGTGTATGATTTGGAGAATTCTAGCATTACATCACTTGCTCATCAGCAGATCCTCTGCAGTGAATGGGTGCCTTCAGAATGAGAGTATAAACAGTTGATTAAAAAAATAATCACAATAAACCACAGTTAATTAATTTAACTCCTGTCTATCAAATTGATATATTGTCAAGTTAAAAGCTGCATTTGTATTAAACAAATCTATCACTATTAAGGCATTTTGAATAGAGGACTCACATTTTAGATGGAAGCAACATTTTGATGCTGGATTTTTAAACTAATCATTGCCATAAATAAAATTATATATATATATATATATATATATATATATATATATATTTAATGAACACCTTTTACCTAACATGTTTTTCAAGCCAAAAGTATTATCACCGCTAAGCAGGTAATTGGGTTATGAACATCAGTGGTTTTTGTTTACAATCTGATGGCAGTTATGAGATGAATTTTCATTGGCTGAGCTTTGGTAAACGTGAGTCTCACTTCCTTCCTTTCTGATGCTTTGCATGACTGCAGAATAGCAACAGTAGGCCTATCATTTGCTGGCACACTTTCCTAATGTGAGTGCTGGAGTCTGGCAATCTGACTGGCGAAGAGCTTGCACCTTCTGTGCTGGATATAATTGAAGCATTTGGTTTGTTATATTAGAGCCTGTCATCTGGCTCTTGTACTTGAACATGAAAATCGGGCCGGTGGTTCTTCGAAACCCAGCAATTTCTTGTGCTTTTGTGCTCATGTTGCTGTTCTGACACCTACACAAATATTACTATTTATATACTCAGTCTTTATCAAAGTCTAGCACACAGCATTTCAACTTTGAATAAATTTTAATTGATAACAGTATGAAATTGTAATGAAAATGATTAATATTTAATACATTCTTGTTTATTTGAATTTGAATGATTATTATTTAATTTAGATAGAATCTTTGAGTCATGGTCCAGGAGCCCCTCCTACACAGTAAGAGCCAACCAGATCTACTTGTGTTAAAGCCTAGGTGGCACTGATGTGCAGTCAAGACCTATATAGCTCCAGAGCTCACAGATGAATTCTCACATTCTGGCTTTACAGGAAGAAGCTCAATTACACAAGTTATGAACTGGAATCCCACTACATCATTCCCAGCTATTTGGTCATGGTAAGTGAGCTTTCACTGCAGTCATTCTATCTAAAATAACAGTGCACTACTGACATTGTATCTGGTTTTAATTTTACTTCTGCTGACTACAATCACAAGACGCATTAAATGCGTATGACTGCAACAGATGAAACCTTTTGTAACCAGTATAACATGTGGCATATCTGTGGTTTTACACAAAAGTCAGTGTTATGAATCTATTCTAAAAAAGACTAAATCTACTATTATACAGAGCTTGTTTAAAGGGTGTGGTTAGAATTAGTCAAAATAAATAAATAAATAAAATATTGAAAAGATAGAAAGAAAGAAAAAAGGCACATTTAATTTAAGATTATTGCTGGTTGCAAAGAGAGAGAGAGAGAGAGAGAGAGAGAGAGAGAGAGAGAGAAATTTGAATGATCATATACAGACTTCCTATAAAAAGTAAAAATACCAAATTACTAGAGTGAAACTTTAATGAAAAAGGCTGAAACTGTAAGCACAATGACATGACTGGATGGGCTGAAATGTGAAGCTTAATTATTATAATTTGTGATGATGAAATGCTAAAATGAACATTTTTGAAAAATGCATTTACCTCTCCATATCAAAGATTGATCATCTGGCAAAACATTAGCATTTCAACAGCAGTTATTACAGTTATTTAGTTTTTATATTTCTCCATGCAATGTGAGGCGTTATGTAAGCAATAAACTCAAACAAACTTACATTATCATAAATACATTTGAAAGGGGTAATCTAACAGTATTTTTACATACACTTTAAGTATTCAGATTATAAGTATAAAACAGGTTCAGTATAAAAAAATATGCATTTTTTATCTTAATTGCACATAATTTAAGAAAATGTGTAGGTTAATATTAGAATGCTATATTTTTCTTGAGATTTATATAAAATGTTTTAATGTTTAAATTAGTTAACTTTATTAAATAATAATAATAATAAGTTGTCCGAATTTGTTTTTTTTGCCTCATATTTCATCTCTTAATCTTATTAAATTCCAAAACACACAATAGCTGGCACAAATAGCTGACCCTGCTGTCTTCAGATACACAGATACACAGAGCCACAATCTACATGCATACAGTATACACAGATCCAATAAAAAGCAGTGGATAATGAAAAAAAAAACATGCTGAATAGCTCAATCAATAGTGATTCCCACTTACCTTATTTTTTATTTCCAAGCATTTCACTCGTCTCATACTAGACATGCACTCATCTGAGAGAGCTGGCAATAGGCCAGAGTAATCTTTACACACGCACACACGCGCACGCTCACACACACACACACACACACACACACACACACACACACACACACACACACACACACACATGGTAAATCCTGTAATATAAGCAGCTTTAATGCTTCTATCAGTGCATTGCCTATATGTCCATACTGTATAGCAAATATAAAAAAATCATAAAATAACCTTTAAAAAAAATGGTTTATGTTAATAATAATCCATCAAAATAATATTTTTTTCTTGAACATAAAAATGCACAAAACAAGTATTTTTACAAAAATGTATTCTACAAGCTTTATGTGGTTTTAAATTTCGAATCAAGTATATTGCTTCATAAGATTTAATCAGCCTATCCATACAGAAATGAAATTATTTTTTTTCAGGGTCCAACCAGGTGAATAGCTCCTAGTGTGGTGTTTCTCAAAAATTAAATTAAAGAATTTTAATATTATTATTGCTCAGTGTTGGGAAACATGTACATGTAACAGTCTTAATTTAATTACACAATAAATGTAGATTCTTGAATTGAGATTATATTCTTTTTTATTAAATTGCTTTAAAATCTAATTAATATAATCTTGATTCAAGAATGAAGAATTTTGAAAGTCAGTGTGGAGTACTACCGTACTACTTTAAATGTTTATAATGATTAACAGTTGAAAACATTTTGTTATAAATTTAGAAAAGTAATCAAATGTAATAAGTTACATTCATTTTGATAAAGTAATTGAATTAGTTACATTGCTCAATAGGGTAACTTGTAATCTTCCTAAACCTTCCCAACACTGTTTCTAAACACTTGTATAATCAAGATCAGATTGCTTAGGTCACATGATTGGAGATTATGTACATAAATACATAAGTATCACTGACAAGGAAACAGTTGATATGTGTGGGTGATGATATGACAGCATAATTTGAATGTCTGAGAACACTAGCTCCTAGTCTCCTTGGTAACTCACGGTGCAAGGTGCTAGAAAATCAGTCCTGTGAACATAATCACTTATACTCACTTGCTTGTTGAGCAGGCGTTCTCTATAGAGGAGATAAACCACATGTTTGCACTAGGTTACATATGTGATGTGTCTAGGCAGATATGGTATGAGAACAGGGCTTGCTCTCCTTACCCAGGAAGGAGTGTGAACAAACAGCAGATTGCACTTAGCCTAACGGTATGTGGCTAGTCAGCCAGATATAAAAAAAAAAAAAAAAAAAAAAGAAAGAAAAAGAATAACCATACAACTATACAAGCACATTATGAAGGCATGTTCTCACATAATTTTCATATTATATCCACTCATAAAGGGAATCATAAGATACAAGCATCATTTAAAGGGATAGTTCACACAAAAATGAAAATTCAGTCATCATTTACTCACAGTTGATGAAATTCCATTGTATGGGAAAATATACTCTGACTATGGAAGTCAATGGCTACCATCAATGGTTATCAACATTCTTCAAAATATCTTCTTTTGTGTTCAACGGAAGAAAGAAACTCATATAGGTTTGGAATAACTTGAGGGTGAGTAAATGATGACAGAATTAGCATTTTTTTGGGTGAACTGTCCCTTTAAGGTCAAATAGCTGGCTGTAACACTGATTGATTGACAGGGTTTGTCAATGTTAAAAGCACAAGGACTGGAAGTGTGTCAGGTTTTTATATGAATTGAAATCCAGTTCATCCCTCATCTGTCTGTGCACACTCCAACCATTTGTTTTTTCGAGAGCTCAACAAGATGGGGTTTGTGACTATTAACCTACAGTATATTACATCATACTTTTCAATTTTCAGAACTGATGATGGTTTAATAATGCCCAGGAGGAGGATAGTACGCATGGCTAGTGTTCAGTAGGGAAATGAGGCTTACTGCTGCCACAGTAACCAGTGCCAACAATCTCATCACAATAGTGTCTAGAACAACAGACTCTATGGGCACAAGATGTGATCAGTTGATAATTTCAGTAATCATAGAATTTAGATTAGAGTCAGACTCAGAGGACAAAAATAATGTTTGTGAACAGAAATCATTTTTGTTTTAGGATGCAGCCATAGTGATTGAGATTGGACAAAATTCTGAATTAATGACTTGGCTCCCTTTCAGTTCATGAGTCAGAAGTGGAAATGCTTTGATTATGCCCCACAGGACACTGAAATTGAATTTAAATTTAAATTTGTGAGACAGGAAGAATTTACTGAATTAAAATTCAAAGAAATTTAACAGATAATTGGTAAATGAACTGATCCATAATGCAGTTCATATATATGTATTATATATGTATTTCCCTTTCAGTCAGTCACGTTCAACATTACGTCAGTGACTAACGAAATTGGGATCTCGCTAGAGACAAATCGCCTTTGAGTGTTAACAAAACAAGCCAATGAATATTGGCATGTGAGATTTGCATCGTGCACCCCGCCCTGCAGCGCGGGTATAAAAGGAGATTGCGTGCAGTCGCACATTCAGCTTTTCGCTTCGGAGCCGAGCCTTCAGCTTCCTGAGCAGAATGTTTTCAAGACAGCCTTTTGATGAGTGTTGGTCTTACGGCGTGTCAGCGGGGGTTTCCAGTGCTGCTGCTTTTTTCTCAGCGTGCTGCAGCTTCCCATTCTGCAGTCACGCTGCAACTCCTCCTGGGCGCTTCAACACTTCAGTATTTTTTTTAACTAAAAGAATACGTTCTAAAAGAGCTCCATGTGTGACTTGGCCATCTTTTTAAAGATGTCTTTCCACTTGTGCGTTTCTGGATGTGGTCGCTTCCTGGCTCCATCTGATGGTCACGATCGCTGCATCTCGTGCCTGGGCCTCGATCACATTGAGGCAGTGTTTGTGGATGAGTCATGTTCTCCTTGTGGGAACATGACCATCGTAATGTCGCGTTCAAGGCTCCTCTATATCAAACGAGAAGGAGACCCCCTCCACATGCCTCATTCTAGTTCCTCCTTCAAGAGGAGGGCTACTTCGGCTCATGGCCAGGGTGATTTGAATATTATAGTGAGGGCTTCCCTGCCGAGTGAGTCTCCACAGGCCCCTCACTCCTCCAGCACATCATGCCCCTTGGTGTACCACGATGCGGATGCTGGTGCCTCGGACAGAGCGGGACCCAGCACTTCATCCAGCCCACCAGCAGATGACCTGATGTCGATCACTGCATCGGGGGACAAGCTAGGCTCTGGAGATGAGGATTTGGCTGCGTTGCCTCCTTCTGGGAGAGTGCCGTTGCCTGAGTTAGATCCAGAGCTGACTGCTATGCTTGCCCGGGCAACCGAGAGCGTCGGGTAGCCATGGAATCTCCTGAACATTCAAGGCTGGATGATTGGTTCTTTAGGGTGCTGTGCGCCGATCGTCGGCAGCCACCTCCGGTTGCATTCTTCCTGGAAGTGCATGAGGAGGTCACTAGGTCCTGAAGGGCACCTTTTTCTGCTCGAAACAGATCTAGAGCTTCCTGGTCCTAACTAACCCTTGATGGTGGGGCAGCTAAGGGGTATGTGGAGATTCCCCCAGTTGAGCGCGATGCAGCTTTGCCCGCAAAGCGCTGCTACCTGACAGCGTAATCCAATCCTCCTGTCCAGGGCCTGTAAGTTCTCGTCCGCACTGACAGCCAAGGCTTACGGAGCTGCTGGACAGGCCACCTCTGCCCTGCATGCCATGGCCCTCCTGCAGGTCTGCCAGGCCAAGGCGTTAAAGTAGCTGCACGAGGGTAGTTCTGACCCAGGTGTGATGCAGGAGCTGCGCACTGCGACGGACCTTGCCCTACGGCCGAAGAAAGTCATGGCGTGGTCCCTGGGTAAGATGATGTTTGCTTAAGTGATCCAGGAACGCCACCTTTGGCTTACCCTGGCAGATATGAGGGAGTCCGACAAGCACAGCATCTCTGAGGCTGGCCTCTTCGGCAACGCGGTGGAGAGCTTCGCCCAACAGTTCTCCGCCGCACAGAAGCAGATGGAGGCAATCAGACACATCCTGCCCCGGCGTCCCGCTGCTTCTGTCACCAAGCTGGCCGCTGCCCCTCTGCCTGCTCATCACTGAGGGAGCCCTCCTGCTACCTCCATCTCTGCTCCTGCCCGGCCTTGGCTTGGAGCTGGCACCAGGAACGCGGCGCAGCCCGTCTCTGCCCCGACGCAGCACGTAAATCACCAGGGCAAGTGGCGCCACTGAGACAGGCGACCTGGAGTCTCAGAATCCTGCTCTTCAGGAGATTGTGATGGCACTGCTCCTTCCCCCGGAGGAGGGCCAGGTGGAGAATCTTTTGTTTCCTTTTTGTTCTGTTCCACCACTGGCTCCCAAACATTCAATAAAAGAGCAGTTTCTTGTTTCTCTGGGTCTCAAGAGGACCAGGATGGAGGTGCATGAGGCACAGCCTCTACACTTCCATCCCCCTCTCCTTTCGCCTGTGGGCAGCAGGGCCTGGTTCGAGGACGCTCTGCCTGCTCACATGCCCCCTGCTTAATCGCGGAGCCAGGTAAGAGTCATATCACTCACTCAGACCTCAATCCGGGACGCTGTGCCTTCCAGGTTGGGTCCCTGTGCTCCACCTCGCTGCCCCACCGTGGGTATGCCAGTGGTCCCCCAATCGCTGACTCACGAGAACCATCAGACTTGGCTATGCGATTCAGTTCGCCGGGCGTCCTTCCAAGTCCAGGGGCATACGGTTCACCTCTGTGCTGGACAAAGATGCTCCCGTCTTGCGAGCGGAAATTGTGGTCCTGCTGGTGAAGGATGCGATAGAGCCGGTCCCTCCAGCCGATATAAAGTTGGGGTTTTACAGCCCGTACTTCATTGTACCCAAGAAAGGCGGTTGGTTACGGCCAATCCTGGACCTGCGCTTTCTGAACCGGGCCCTTTACAAGCTCCCGTTCAGGATGTTAACGCAGAAACGTATCCTTCAATGTGTTCGTCCATGAGATTGGTTCGCAACGATCGTCCTGAAGGTCTCGTACTTTCATGTCTCGATTCTCCCCCGAAACTGGCCGTTTCTCCACTTCGCATTCGAGGGGTGGGCATATCAGTACAAGGTGCTCCCCTTTAGGCTGACCCTGTCGCCTCATCTCTCCACCAAGGTCATGAAGGTAGCCCTCATTCCCTTGAGGGAAGCAGGCATTCATATTCTCAACTACCTCGATGACTGGCTCATATTGGCCCAGTCCTGACCTCAGATGTACGAACACAGGGACATGGTACTCAACCACCTCAGTCTGTTGGGAAACTGGAAAAAGAGCAAACTCTTCCCTGTGCAGAAGATCTCTTTTCTCGGTGTCGAGTTGGACTCAGTCAACCTGACAGCGCGTCTCTCAACAGAGCATGCTCAGTTGATGCTGATCTGCCTGGAGTCATTTCGGGGCAGGAAGGCGGTTCCACTGGAACAGTTTCAGAGGCTTCTGGGGCATATGGCATCTGCTGCCACCGTCAAGCTGCTCGGGGTTGATTCATATGAGACCGCTTCAGCGTTGGCTTCACGATCGAATCCCGAGATGGGCATGGCAACGTGGCACACACGGGTCTTGGTTACCACGTCCTGCCGTCAAATCTTCAGCCCGTGGTCGGACCTTGCTTTTCTATGGGCAGGGGTGCCCCTAGTGCAAGTGTCCAGGCATGTTGTTGTTTCAACAGATGCCTCTGCCATTGGCTGGGGTGCCATGTGCAATGGGCATGCAGTGTCAGGCACCTGGACAGGGCCTCACCTGCAGTGGCATATCAATTGTCAAAGGTCACTTCATGCCGTTCACGTCCCAGGCGAGCTCAATCGTGCAGCTGACAAGCTCTCATGACAGCCCGCCCTTTTGGGAGAATGGCGACTCCACCCTGAGACCGTCCAGCTGATCTGGAGATACTTCAGGGACGCTCAGGTAGACCTGTTTGCCTCTCCAGACACGTCCCACTGCCAGCTGTTCTACTCCCTGTCTGAGGGAACCCACGGCACGGACGCACTGGCACACAGCTGGCCTCTGGGTCTACACAAGTATGCATTTCCCCCAGTGAGCATTCTCGCACAGACACTGTGCAAGGTCAAGGAGGACGAGGAGCAGGTCCTCTTAGTAGCATCATACTGGCCCAGTCGGACTTAGTTCCCAGAACTGATGCTCCTCGTGACAGTCCCTCCTTGGTGTATTCCTCTGAGGAAGGATCTCCTTTATCAGAGATGGGGCACCCTCTGGCACCACGCCCAGACCTGTGGAATCTCCATGTGTGGTCTCTGGACAGGACGCGGAGATTCTAAGTGGTTTACCTCCTGCGGTAGTAAACAACATAACTTCAGCTAGAGCACCCTATACGAGGCACGCCAACGTGCTGAAGTGGAACCTATTCATCGATTGGTGTTCTTTAGACCCCTGTAGATGCACGATTGTGGTTGTGCTCTCCTTTCTGCAAGATGTGTTTCTCCTTTCTCTCAAAGTGTACATTGCTGCTATTGCCACGCATCACGATACAGAAGTCCATTGGGAAGCACAACCTGGTCATCAGGTTCCTAAGGGGGGCAAGGAGGCTAAACCCTCCGTGCCCTCACCTGGTACCCTCTTGGGATCTCCCCTTGGTCCTGACGGCCTTGAAGCAGGAGCCCTTCGAGCCTCTGCACTCAGTAGAGCTTAAGTTTCTGTCGCTGAAGTCAGCACTCCTCACTACATTGGCTTCGGTCAAGAGGGTCGGGGACCTGCAGGCATTTTCGGTCAACGATACGTGCCTTGAATTTGGGCCGGCCAGCTCTCACTTTGCCCTGAGACCCTGGCCTGGATATGTGCCCAAAGTTCCCACCATGCCTTTCAGGGATCAGGTGGTGAACTTGCAAGCACTGCCCCGGGAGGAGGCAGACCCAGCCATCGTTTTGCTCTGTCCTGTTCACGCCTTGCGCATTTACATGGACCGCACGCAGAGCTTCAGGACCTCAGACCAGCTCTTTGTCTGCTTCGGAGGACAGCAGAAGGGAAAGGCTGTCTCCAAACAAAGACTTGCCCACTGGATAGTGGAGGCTATAGTCTTAGCATTTCAGGCCCATTGCTTACCGTGCCCCCTTGGAGTGAGAGCATACTCTATAAGAGCTGTGGCTTCCTCCTGGGCTTTGGCACAGGGCACTTCGATATCAGACATCTGTAGGGCTGCCGGCTGATTCTATAATCTCTGTGTAGAGCCTGTGTCCTCCCGCGTACTCGCCTCAGATGGCCTGTAATGCTGGACCGGCTCAGTGTAAATCACGCTTGCTGCGCCTTTCCCCTCTGCGGACCAGATACGCAGTTTCCCTCTTGGCGAACCCTATTGAAGTTCCTTCCGCACTCTCGGCAGTCTGGCGTGGCGGAGCGCCAGACGCCAGGTCCAGCACTCGTGTGTATGCCCAAGGTCAGCCCTTGTGCTGGGCTAGGTGCCCGTGTGTAGTGATTCCCCCTTTGGGTGATCCCACATGTGTATTCTTCCATGGTTTGGCTTCCTTCACGGTGAGCCCGTGTCTTTCCCTGGCAGAGATCTCTCTGCCTTCTCTGCTGTGTAGTGATCTCACCCCAGGTGGGCTGAGTCTTCCACGGAGTAATTTCCACTTGTTACCTTCTATGTGCAGGATGTGGTTCCATAGCATTCCCCTATTTGTTTACGCTTTCCCAGTGTTATCCAATTCTCACTGTATGAAACAGCAATGTGGGTTCCTCTGCCTAAGCCCTGTCCTATCTTCTGCCCCAACTGGTGTGGGGGGACTTGCAGAGGGTCAGCGATAGTGGCGTAACGTTGAACTTGACTGACTGAAAGGGAACATATCGGTCACGTTCTGTCACCACAGTTGCTGTACCACCGCTGTACGGCCAGGGCACAACACCTCAGCTCCTCAGCGAAAAACTGAATGTATGACTGCATGCGATCACCTTTTATACCCGCGCTGCGGTGCGGGGTGTGCGATACAAATCTCGCACATCAATATTCATTAGCTTGTTTTGACATAATGTCTCCATTCCGTCCTTCAGGGAACGAGGGTTACATGCGTAACCGAGACGTTTTTAAAAAATATATATTTTCACTTACATTTACTGATTTAGCAGATGCTTTTATCCAAAGGGACTTACAATTGAGGACAATGGAAGCAATCAAAATCAACAAAAAAGCAATGTATATATTTAATATATGTATTGAATGAATGAATAAATAAATACATTTAAGCAAATCATTCAGTTTTGCAATGACATGAAGGTGACTTAATTATGACAGAATTTTCTTTCCGTTATTTTAAAAACTGAACTAGATTTTAAAAGTGTATAACTGAGTGATAGACTTTTAGAAGTGAGTGTTAGATTTTTAAAAGTGTTCTAATAACAACAGATCCATTGTTGGATATACGGTTCTAATCTCATTTATCACAATTACCATAAAAACATTATTAATAAAAGGTGTAAGATTTCACCACAACACATTTAATCCTGAAAATTGGTTACAGAAACAGGTACAAACAATTATTCAGTGTAAGTAGTGCTTTTAGGTTATTATTCCACCATCTTTGGCATGACAAAAGACACGTTGTCCTTTCTAATGTTTCTAAATCTCTCTCTCTCTCTTCTCTCTCTCATCTCTTCTGCTCCCACCCACCAAATCATTTGGTTCTAAATTTATCTTCAATTACATCATCAGTGCTATTATAGTAGGGCATGATTCTCTGTGGCGTTGGGGGTCCCACCTGACCCTGTATGAGTGCTAAGGCCTGAGAATTGGATTACAGCTTATCCATATCAGCATCTGTAGCTTCCAAACAAAGCCTGTGGGCCCCTGGGCATATTTCAAGCAAGCCAGAGTTCACCAAGGACACTCCTGACTGGAAAAGTGGAAAGGCAGAGGACTATCCAGTGCCATAATCCTCTTTCCCTCAACATATTACCTGATACACCAGCACATCGACTGGCTAACACTACCAACAGAATCGTAAGAGGTAAGAAATACTGTGTAGAAACGCTACTCAGCCACACAACAAGAAGGTCAGAGTTTATTTCCAGCCTGATAACAGAGACTCTCTAAATCAGTGTGATCACAACCTCACTGACAGGTTGTGACTAACCCATGCAATGCCCCTAAATCACACACACACACACACACACACTGGGCTCAGACCTCACTGCATGCTTTTATTCTTAGTGCAATGAATGAGGGCATTTCAGGTCAAAGCTGCAAAAGCCCCCCCCCCCCCCAAAAATATATATTCCAGACTTTTCAATGGCCCTCTCTTCCTTTGGGGCCCTGGTAATCAGTACTGGTTTTACCCCCAGTCCGACACCCCTGACACTAATATATACTTAACAACAAATAACTGATATTTAGATGATGCAAACACTTTTACAAGCACAAACTGTAATCGCAATGAACACTTCACATTAACTAACCACATAACGTCTTTACTTAGGTATATATTAATGTTATATGGACATTTTTACACATCTCTGGCTGATGACAGAATTTTTTTTTAATTGTTGCATTGCAGTGAAACAAGTATTTTCTGTAAAGCTGTTAAAAGCATATACAAATAAACTTGAATAAATAAAAATGCATACAGTGTCTGAAAGTTTTTTTTAATGTTTTTTTTATTGTGATACAATCCAACTAGATGTGATCCAACACATATCAATTATTCTATAAATGTATCAGTGGACTGAAACTCTGTGAGAGTACATTAAAAGGTCATTCATTTTAGCCTGAGGTCATGCATCCAGTGTGACATCACAGGCACAGATGATGTAAGCAATGCAGTGAGCTCAGAGCCAGTTTCAGTGGGAGGGCAGCTCATTTGGACCAGATAAAGGTGCTTTGTTTTCTTCACTTCCTCCTCTCTGGTACATGACTAGAACATTGTTCCTGTGTTTTAGTATTTGCTCATTTGAAGGGAAACTGAGTTGCACTTTGTGGATCTGACCTAACAGACACACTTACAAGAGAAGAAAGTATGTTTACCAAGGACCAATGAAAAACACCTATAATAAGCTAAGAAATCTTAGAAATAAAAATGGATAGATCTAATACTGCAAAATGGCTTAATGAAACACTTATAATACTGCAATAACCATGAATGCAGATATCATACAGTGTTAATCTTCACAGGTCAAACAATGCATGGTTTGCCGGCACCGATGGCCTCGTGGTAAGCGCACCGACATGTAGCACTGTTGCACTTGGGCATCCCCAATTTGAGTCCTGTCTTGCAGACCTTTCCCGATCCCACCCCCCCCTCTCTCACCCACTTCGCTTCCTGTCGACCTACTGTCTTATCTAAATAACAATTAATTTTCTAAAACATTAAAGAAATAACATTTTACCAAAAGCTCTACCAGAAAGCTGTTTTGTGTTGTTGTTTTGTTTCTGTTAACAGCTTAAATTAATTATAAATTAATTAATACAAAATATTTGATGAACACAAATCAAAATTTACTGATTTTTTTGGGGGGTGGAGTGTATGGGTCAGATGGGAAGTAAAAATATATTTCAATGCTCTTGCTTTCTCTAGCAAAAGTTTTAACTTCCCCAAAGAAAATT
This sequence comes from Carassius carassius, assembly GCF_963082965.1. Classification (NCBI taxonomy): domain Eukaryota; kingdom Metazoa; phylum Chordata; class Actinopteri; order Cypriniformes; family Cyprinidae; genus Carassius; species Carassius carassius. Next base: position 15,517,215 of record NC_081771.1, read on the forward strand.
GCATGAAAATGGCATTTGCTTGTAAAACCTTTACTTTTCCTTTTGTAAATCTTTTGTGTTTGCTCACAATAGTTTTGGGGGGAACACAAACATTTTGCAAGACAACACAGACATTTGCAGAAAGAAAGCCAAATTTCTTGTTAGACAGCAATTTTTTTTTAAGATATATGAAAAAAAAAGAAAAAGGAAAAATCCTCCAATTTCATGTTTTTCCATCCGCGTGTCCTTTAAGGAGCTTTATAGCATAAGGACAGGCATCCTACTACATTATACAAGTATTATTCAAATACAATACAAAGTATTTGCATAAGTGATGAAAAAATAATCACTATTTTACATTTTGCATTACTCCTAGATATGAAAATAAGATTACATTAAGTGAAAAATCCTGGTCAATACAATGTTTCAAGCTAGACCAGTTTCCCCAGAGTCATACGTCATATCACTCAACCAAATGCACTAATATACTTAGGAGTAACAGCGATCACCAGAAGAGCTTTCTGAGCTGATTTTGATAATAAAGAGTCACAGTAAATGTTGTACTGGGACTCACGTGGGTCCATTAAGTCCCATGCTTTATGGGAAGACATGGGAAACATTGGAGTTTACATATTGACTGATGATAAACAACATCGAGCTAATGAATCATAATGGAGCATTTAACAACACTAAACTTTAATGTGGTTCCCTCGTTGGTAGGTCTTTTATAAGGTAAAACAAGTCTGGAACACTGGCCAAGCAGACGTCACAGAATGGTTATGTGTGTCTCACCGCTAAATGGAAAATGCAGTAATCTTTGCCAAGCCAGACAAACACAGGACATGGATCATTTTAGTGAGGCAAAACACAGTTTTTTAAAACGGAAGCTGAAGGAAATCTGTGTTTTAGCACAGCATAAGCATCCTTTGATTTCAGTATAAAAATGTAATGAATTAGCAGTAGACCAAATGTGTTGATTTCTCCGCATGCCTGTTACTTTCATGGTTTACACAATCCTCTGCTGAGCTCAACCTCTAAAGGTAACCCAGTCCCAGAGAGGACTTACAAAAACAATTCACTTCCCTAAAGACAAACAAACAGTGGAGCAGAGGCCTGTTGACCCAGCAGCATAACACACTGTGTTAACCGGTAATTCCTAGTTAAAGTGGGTAGACCATCACACCAGGTCAGACTAGCACAGCTGCAGTACCTGTCTTCTCACAAAAACACAATAAAGATTTGGTGCAAAGGTTGAGGAATGAAATCATCAGTGTCCTTGAGGATATTTTAGTGAAATTATGCTTTTAGGGTATTTGGGTCTTTGGCTAACTGATTTGTACTTTGTATACTATAATTTTGTCAAAGTCATGACGCTCATTAATTAAATATATATATATATATATATATATATATATATATATATATATATATATATTTCAATTCATCACAGATTTAAAAAAAAAACTGTATCATGAAAAAGAAACGTGATCATTTTCAGCATTTATTTAAAAAATTGTTTTTTGAGCATCAAATTAGCATATAATTTACATTTTGTCATTTTGCAGATGATTTTATCCAAAGCAACTTACAACTGGGGAATACATAAAGCGATTCTTCTTAACAGGCAAACAGACACAGGACATGCACGTTATACCAAGTTTTGGGCATTGTCCAAACAAGTATAAGCTAGAAAGGGAAGGAATAAATAAATAAAGAGAAAGACAATGCTTTTATTATTATAATTTTTTTTAATAAATTAAGGATGAAGTCAAGTAGCATCAAAAGAGATGAGTTTTCAGCAGTCGCTTGAAAATTTTCAGGGATTCAGCAGTCCGGATAGGGGTGGGAAGATCATTCCACAAGCCAGGAATGGTAAACGAGAATGAGAATGTGTTTCCCTGGGTGTCCACTAGTGGTCTCACTTCCCCATAGTCACCCCACTGCAGGCACTACTGTACATTTCCCACAAAGCCTTGTCCCTTCATCACTGTTAATTGCACACCTGTTAATTGCACTCAGCTGTCTCCACTTTCATCGTTTTCACCTGTCTATATATACCAGTCTGTTTTCATTGAGTCCTTGTTTTCCGTCACCAGGCTTTCTCTTGTCCCCTTGTGTTTTTCTTGTTTCTTGTTTGGACTGATTTTGTGGTTATGACTTCTTGCCTGTTTTTTGGATTTTGATTTGGATTACCCCATTAAAACTTGTTTCCTGAGTGCATTCGTTACAGAAGGCAATTTGTACTACTATTTACCAAAGAAAAAAAGATCTATCTCTACATATACGTGTGTGTGTGTCTATATATATATCTACTGTATATACTGTGTTCCTGTGGCTAAAGTGGTATAGCATTGTGTTAGCAGTGCAAGGTTGTGGGTCCGATTCCCAGGGAACACATTAGGTAAAAACTGTTTGCACTGAATGCACTGTAAGTCGCTTAGGATAAAAGCGTCTGCTAAATGTATATATTTATTTAATTCATATATATATATACATATTCATATACATATATTTACTTGACCAGAAAAGTATTTACATCTACTTGATTAGTTTCAAAGACTTGTCAAGAGCTGCAGAAACATGCCATTTTCACTTTAAACTGATGTACTCTACATACATATATATATCATACTTATGCTTCAGGAATGCTGCAAACCAGTCCGGGCCTTGTTTTAGTACATATCTCTGCACATGAAAGGAGTTAAGACATGTCAACACACAAGAGGTCCTCAGGGACTGAATTGTTGATGGTGCCTTTGTGTGGACGCATGAACACTACACTGGTGGTCTTGATGAAAGAGTTCCTCTCACAAGCTTTAAACAGACTCAATGTAAGAAAACGATTGCTTTTTTTCCCCACATAGTCCAATTAGAAAGCTTTCATAGAGAAAAAAGTGTGCAGTGCTGCAATTTCCGCTGTGATTATGTCAGATACTACCCTGTCCACCTTCCCAGAATGACTGGTCACATTAATTAATCTACAGGACTGACTGACCCCAACTCATACAAACCAGAAATTACATCTACTGAAGAATCAAAGGCCTGTATTGCTTAATGACCTTTATTTGAACCATGGACAAATAACTACTCTCTGAGCTCAGGTGCTGCCTAGGCTGTATGGCGCTCCTGTATTTGATGTCTGCTAAACTTATGTATGGGAATAGGAAAGGGTGACCTGTCTGTGGTAAGACTGGCTGTCTACTTTCCGAAACACATGATGATGGCAATGATAGCAGGACACCCAGGGACAGAAGCACCGTAACCATGACAAGTGCTCTGGCAACACCTAGTGGTGAGATCTGGAATATTCCTCATTCTGCCATCTATTAGGGGATGCCATTGAACTATGAAAACTATGAAATCTGATACAAGAGTGAGTTGTTAAAAAAAATCACCCCCCAAAACACCACTCAACCAGGAAGTTGCTCCTCTCAGCACAACCCCAGCGCTTTTCTGCTCTGGTAAACAGAAAGTTTACTCTGCTGACCAGAGCACCTTCCTCTCACTAATTGTCTGTCTTGCTTAAGTTATTACCTTTGTGATGTCACCACTAAAGCAAAATCTCAAACTTGGATAATAGAAAAAAAATATTCCTATTCCTGTTAAAAGAAATACCACAACAGTTTGCAACAGTTATGAAAAACATATGTTTCTTGAGCACCAAATCATGGCCATTTATTTTTAAGATCTGTTTGAAATTAGATTTTTTTATATAATAATCTTATTTATTTATTTATAAATGAACAAAACAGAAAAATAAATATAAAAAAGTATCACCATTTGGAATAATAAGCAGCACAACCATTTTCAAAACTGATAATAATAAGAAATGTTTATTGAGTACCAAATCAGCATGATTAGAATTACAGAATTAGAATTAGATTACAATGAAAATATAATTTTACCCCTGGAATTTAAGAATCATTTCATTCTCAAATTCAGTGTCTTCTTTGTTCCCACAGAACATTTAATGTGAGGGGGATGTCTCTAAAAATGCATGAAACATCAGAAGATAATTAATAATTTATACACCACATGGTGTGCACAGCTGTGCAGTTCCCTTAATCTGACATAAATAGTGAAAGGTTTGCTTTAACTATTCATTCACTTCTATAAAATGTCATGCAAAATGTACATTCTGTGTAACTGATACATGTTAACATTATACATAACAGAATACCTTTGCATAAAACACACAGCTGGTCAGTGACACTTTAAACTAATCAACAAAATGTGATGGATTGTTCTGATGCGCAAAAGACAATAAACAAATAAGAAAACAATGAAGAATTCAATTTCAACTTCAGGTTCCTTCAGAAACAGGCTAAAAGTGTGTAGTTATATAAAATAAATGCATATGTCATTACAGATATAACTGTAAATTCAGTCTCCATTTTAAGTGTCATGGCTAATATATTTTTAGGAATACAATACCTTTCCATTGAAGTACCTTACTTAGGCCTGTATTTGATGCAAAGAGTTGGAAGAAACCAAAGATATCTGTTTCCATCTAGTGGACATGTTTACAAACTGCATTGGGTATTTTCTGAAAAATTATTTCCCAAATTTAGTGGAACTGTACATGCCAAATATTTTCTATGGTGATGAGCATTACATGGGGGGTGGGGAGTGGGGGGGTGGGGGGCACAGAATGTATTCTGAATGTATTCAGTTCATGTATTTCATATTGAAACAGGAAGTTTTTTTTTTTTATAACATGAAAGCCATGAACCATGATTCTCGTCCAAATGTGTTTAGATCTTTCTCTGGACCTGTAAATGCCCAATAGCCTACATGACAAATATGTTCGATGTAGATAAAAAATAAATAAATAAATAAATAAAAAATACTAATACTAGTTTACTAGTATGTCTGCAGGTGCCTTCATGGCCTCTAGAGGGACTAAATACAGCCTCGGTTTACTCTGACAGCTGTTATGTAGCCTAGTCCACAAAATAAAGAGTTAGTTCTAATCTACCATCATGATACTTCAGCATTGTCCTTTTGCATATAAAGGAATATCTGAACTAGCATCCAATGTTAATGGAAACCTAATTTGATACCTATAAACATTTGTAAATAAAGACTGACTTAAGACTGAGATGTTTTACAGCAATGCTAATTTAAATTCTGGAATGTCAATATAATTTTTGGCTATATAAATACATAAAAGTGTGTAAAAGGTGCATTTGACATGAAACAAGTTATTGAGCCTATCAAATTCCAGCAAGGGAAAATACACAGTATAGCCTAAATAAGTAGACTAATATATAAAACCATGATAAGCACACTTTCCACCAATATTACTGTTACTTGCCTATATATATATATGTATAATAAGGAATAATAAAACATATTAGAATTATATTTAAAGATACTAATATATTATGTTGATAAAAGGATATTATAATAACATAATATAGCCTAACATCTTTCTATTATTAAAAAGAGAGAGAGAAAAAAACCCTTAAGCAATGTAGCACCAGGCGCAACGTCGACATACTAATACACTTGCATTGCAGAAGGGCTCAGTTCCACCATGACACGCTAGGCCTAAACGAAAATCTCGATTATGTGAAATGGCGGCAAGAGGAGGAGGCGAGGTCGGAAACATGATACAGTACAGCGCCACAGCACTGAACTAATGAGTGAAACAGAAAACCCGGAGCGGATTTTGTACATCAGTCTGAATCATCTACGCTGCAAGAGCCACAAACTTCCAGAAGAACGCTCCATTATCATCGTCACACTTCAAGTAAAACAGTCATGCAGTGAGCTAGTCTTCTTGACAAGGCTGATATTATTGACAACTTTATTTATTTATTGAACTCCCTCAGGCATTGTATTAGATACTTTTTTATTTAAATGATAATTAAATTAAGTACTACATTAAACAATTAAATACTATTATTTAAATATAAATGTAAAAATGCTAGATTTTATAAATAACCTAACTGTGGAAACATCTGTCTGTGAAAAGGCTACTAAGCTCATTATGCAAGGAATCTACTTCAACTTATCTGCTTAAAGGAGTTATATATGACAAAAAAAAAGAAAAAAAAGAGGAATGCATCACCATCATACATGTCCTTGCAAGTAATTTGTGAAGAAATGAAGTGGATTTAGTTCCTCTGCAGAAAAATGAGACTAAAGTTGTGCCCAAATACAAATAGGCTACTATAGCTACTGGATTTGATCAAGAACTTAGGCTACTTCTCAAAATATTGGTTAAGTATGTTATTTTAGTTGTATATTCCCAGGCATATATGTGGCAATTTTCCTTAGAATTGTGTGTTTTTTGGTTGTTAAAGATAATTTCATCATCAGTGACAACTTTTTTGTTACCAATAAGACTTTAAAAATGTCTCAAAACTGTATTTAGAATGTCAATGTTTCTAGTACATCATCTGAATATTGCTTACTCTATCATGAAGAATAAGTTGTTGGACATCTTCATCAGGTTGCTATTACAACAGTATAGTCTGGCTGACCTATTTGTTCAGAGTGGAAGTCTACGACTCTTAAATATTACTCTGCCTTCACTGTTTTTCATTCTTTTCCAGCTCTGATTATGCTGGTCCTCAAAATAAATACTTGTTCTCAAGTTAATTTTACCACTGGGGCCTTGACTGTTCCCAGTTGTCCCTCCTCCCATCCACTCTTGAACTGGTCCCTGACCATACATGGTCTTAGTTGAAGAAAGCGGCAGGCCAAGAGAGCTAGGAAGAAGTGATCTGCCATTAAACAAGCCTGTGTGTGAAAGGGAGGACTCAGAAGTGCTGGCCATGTTACTCCCCCACCGCAAAAATTTACACTGTAATAGTGTAGAGCTAAAAATGGGTGAGGAACTAACAGCAGCGAAACAGAAACTTTACCTAGACTGTATGTTTCACTCAGCTTGTAATGACTTGAATTGCCTTTTTGTAAAATATTGAAATAGCCTAGGTGTTTCTGGGTGTGGATGTTGAAATACTCTTTCTGTTACAGTTGCCAGGTGAGTCATGTATTATAAGCTTCATAAACAAAATTTGACTAAAAACTCTGAGGTGAGACTACAGCATTTACATGAATTCCAGGAATTTTTCAGCAATAATTGAATATAGTCAGAATTGTGATGCATGCTGGTTCACGCAGGCACAAACCTGTTCTTCAAATACTAGATGATATCTAGGCATCTTAGAAACAAAACAAAAAAAGTGTAAGTCTGAGCGTAAGTATCCTTAGCAAATTAAAAGGACTGTGTCTGATTCATGAAGTAGGTGTTTGAATTTGTAGTGGGAGATATGATGACATAGTTCCTGTTATGTTATTCTAATGATGTGGGAAACAGCCTTCCTTCCTACATTCTGATTGTATGACGCACTGCATGGAATTTAACACTCCTGATTCTTAAAGACTCTATGAAATTGCTTTATGCGCACGGCAGTGACCTGTGATCATCTATTTCTTATTGAAACAGGAAGCAGTTTCTTTTTTAATAAAATGAGGGCCATGAACCATGATTCTCATACAAAAGTGTTTAGGGTCCCTATCTGTCTTTATCTGTCTGTTTTTCTGTTTATCTCTCACTATCAAATACATAAATCTGTCTGTACATACAGTACAGGGGAAATGTACTGTGTTTTTTTTGTCCTTCTTTTTTTTCTTAGTGTATGATAATTTAGTGGTTAAAGTAATGTATGACAGAATGTATTTCATGCTTTCAGATTCATAAAACCCATGTACAAAATATGAATTTAAAGGTTTGCAAGTTTCAGTTTTGTCTGCTTATAGTGAAATTAAATTCCACCAAATAAAACAGATTATTAGTTACAAGAAAATATATTAAATTCAATAAATATGTTACATATTTAAAAAAAAGTTTGAAAACATGCATTAATCAAAGAATTTTAAATATACAATTAATTCTTTTTAACTTTTTGAAGTTTGTTTGAATTTGAATGTAAAAATAGTTTTTATTTCTGTTGTATTCGAAAGGAGAATTTTGTCAGAATGTCAATTCCATATGAGAAGTGAATGATCATCAGGGGCTTTCTGAAAGTTCTATTTAAAAGTGTTTAAATGTATTTAAAGTAGTTGTATGTGTCATTTGTACAGCTTGACAGTCCCTATCACTATTCAATTTCACCATGTAATCCAACAACATGAAGGTGAGTAAATGAAAGACTTTCATTTTTTTGAATGAGCTATTCCTTTAATGATGAGCAAAAGACTGACAGTTAACTGACAAGATTTCACTATACAGTTACATCCTACAAGTAAAACACCCCTGAGTCAGAAAGCCAACTCATTCTTGATATTACTCATGCTCTGAAAAACATAAACGCTTTTTGTGAGAGAGCAGAAAGATGAGCACCAGTTCAACAAGAGAAGCAGGATATAGGGACAAAAGACTGTCACAGTAACACTGCAAGCACCTTCTGTTATAAATCACAATAGATCTGATTGACAACAGTACTGCAGATTAAATATTCTATCTCTTGCCATCAGTACGATGTTCTTATGCAGTCATTGCTTTATCTTTTTTCTGTATGTCATAATATGAAAAACCTCATCATTATTTCTAGATGTTCGTGCACAAATAGAAAAAAAAATGTCATTCAGTATGTTTAAATACATGTTATCACTGATTACCTGTCAGTAAACCTAATCCTGTACTTGTGCTGCAAGTGGGTGTTTATGGGCTTGCACACACTCTCTGCATTTATCATTTTATTGCATGCATTGCAAAAGGAGGTAATAATTCAACAGAACAGCTGAGGTCAACAATTTTTTTAAAGGTGAAACCACCCTAACTTGCTGTCTAATCAGCCAAATACCTTTCATTTTGAAGATTTCTGAAGCTAGTTGCTTGTGTTTCTTATGTTAAAGCTGGTTTCACAAACAAAATGAGAAAATATGAACAATCATGCTTTACTATAGAAGGCCTATATGACGAAAGTGCATGACCATAAAAAAACAATAGCAAATGATACCAAACTAAGGTCATGAGGTGCGAGTGTGAATGTGACATCTATAATATTTCAGAGTATGTATTTAGAATAGTATAAGGTTAGGTTTGGCTAGTAAGGTGTGGTCAGATAGGCATAGTAGTCATTTTCTTAGCTTTATCAACAGTTTATTCGAGGAAAGATTTCTCAAATGTTTGTCTTAGATCTGTAGTTTTTACTAGTTGAGATCACTTTGGTGGCAAGGAATAATGCCTTCCTTGTAAAAATAAATAAATAAATAAATAAAAATGGTTGGCAGTTCATCAGCTACTTAATTCAGAAGATTTGGGATATTGCACCATCAAAGTTTTTGTCATTTGTATATCTTAACTGTTGTTAATCATTCACTTTCATTGGACAGTCGAAATGGCAAATGGCAATGTGAAAAAGCAGATGACTTTTAGTTTAGCTGGATCATGAAATGTATAAGGGCCAGTGCTGTTGATGGCCTTGCAGCCCAACAACAGCATTGTGAATCTGAATTGGGGAGCTGTGAGAAGCCAAAAATTGGGCTACAACAGACCAATGAAGAATGAGTAGCAATAATCTAGTCAAGAGATAATTCAAAATCTGAATGAATGTGACCCTCTGCAGCAAGATGAAGCTACATACAGCTGGTGAAAGAAATCAGAGAGATAATGCTGAAGGGCAGAAAGAGAGCCACTCATCAAGCTTTTAGAAGGAAACAAAATTGTTTTACATTCATTTATAATCTAAAATCTAATTTTCGACCCTAACAATACAAAATAACACTGAAATCCATGCTCCATTTATTACAACAGCAATTCATCAGAAACCATATTAGCTGGAAAATCTTTATTTTATTTAAGCATACGGTTTGCCTGGAGGCACCAGCACTATACAGAGTGAGTGTAGTATGCCAAAAAATGATCAGGTTTCCTCGTCAGTGGCTAGTGATAAGATCCATATAAAAATAGGGCTTGTAGTGCCCTTCTGCCTCACTGAAGAATCTATTCTAATATATAACACAGGCCTATCAAACCTCACTTTACCCCATTACAATTCTTTTGTTCTGACTAAGACTTTGTTATGGCTACAGATGTCTGTCTGAGCTGCCACTTTTTCTCAGGCAACAGAGGTGAAGCATGGAACGTGTGGAAATTCCCCTGCAGAAATCCACTGACAGGTACATAAAACCTAAAACTGAGAGAACGCCCCCTTTAAAGACAAAACTGCGCGAAAGCCTAATAATGCTTAGCTTAACGTGGACTTTAGAACTTGTATGTGGATAATGTCAAACAAGCCTCAACTTTGACCAAAACATTTAACAATTTAGTCTCTCTCATCCAGAAACAAATGAGCTGAAGATTTCCGTATTGACAGAGGGCCTGTTACCATACCTGCTTGTTCTGTACAGTATGTGTTGGTAGGTACAGATATAAACCCTGACAATTGAGAAGGCGAGATAACAATGGCGAGGAAGATGAAAGAGAAATGGCAGAAAATGGGACGTTTGACAGACAGAGAGGGGAGAGAGGGGGAGGCAGAGAGGGCAAATGCAACCAATGAATAAATATTCATGTTCACCGACAGAAAGGTTGCAGTGTGCAAAATTTCCAGCCATTTGCAATGTGAGTGGGAGATACCAATGCAGAACAGAGAGGGGGAGGAATGAGAGCATTTACAAGCTTGAAGAATGATTCCACTGATCAGGAGGTCCTCAGAAAATATATTCTTGCAAAACGAAACAGCCCGTTATTGTTGGTTCAGATGTGTCACAAACGAGCGACTCTTAAATAACGATTCTTTCCAGTCTGTTAGATACAAAAGAGGTTTTAGTGCACTGACATATTTCTGGGGCTTTTGAAGATACATAAGGCTGGAGATTGTAGGGTAAAATGTCAGTAGAACCAGAGGGTAAAAATTTTAACCACATCTGCTGCTGTTGTGCATGAGTTGCTTGGCAGAAGAACTTGAGTTTTTTGTCATTACTGAATGAGAGATATTAGAACATCTAAACCCTGCCTGAAGTGCACAGGGCTTTTAGAAATCAGTCAATATCCTTTAGGCATTTTCCAGACAGATTCAGATTCAATGGTTTTGTAACAATAAGACTGATCATACACACTTGGTCCTGTTTTGCATCAGACTGGCTCATTCTTCTTTCTAAAGCAATGTGAGATTTACAAACATGCACAGAACGTTCCTGCTGATACTGTCCAAATTCTTTCACACTGATTACAAATGGTCAAAAACATCTAAAAATCTTCTAAGAATGGAATTCTCATGTTCCTTTGCCATCAGATGATCACATTTTTTTTCTTTGAAACTTAAATTACTAAATTGTAAAGGGAGCAACTGTTTCTTTTTATTTCAAAACAAGAATATAAATTAAACGTTATAAAATTAATATATATATATATATTTTTTTCCTCAAAATGATGTGTTTTTAGAGAATTACATATTTTCCCACTACAACACTTTTTATAGTTTTAATTTGTGTTTCCATAATATATATATATAAATTTTTTTTTTTTTTTTAAGCTGATAAGGCAACATTTTTCATTTTAATTCATGTTTTTAAATTTTACATCTAATATTTATATTTTATTTCAATTACCAAAAACTATTTTTAGCAGCCTTATTTTAAAATACAGCTAGCTACAACACTGGATAAAGCAGACGTCATATGATGACAATGCCTCAGGATGTATGCAGATTGTATTCATCCTACACACATGTATATTTTATAAAACTTACGTCATTTGGGAAGTTCTTTAACAAATGCAATATACTCAGCAGATAAATATCATTGTGTAAGAACAATCACACAAAGTTATGGGTAAAGCCTCTTTATGGGTACTCTGTTCAGTGCCTGATTAGATCAAAGGCTTTATTGTAACACTGCTTTTACAGTGTATTTCACTAACCATGAAAATGTTATTTAATGTATTTTAAATACATATTACATAACCTCATCCATAAGAATAAGGTTTAAAAGTGTAATTGAGAAAAGTCAGTGGTGAGGAGAATGGGAAAGGCTGAATGAGTGAGTTCTGCAGATAACTGTGGGCACGTTAGGGCTGATGCCAAAGAAGAGTGACACCTCCTACAGACAGTATGATTAATAAACACATTGATGTGAACCTCTGAATATGACGAAGAAGCCTAAACTAAATCAGTCCTCATGGGGGAAATGCTTACAGGCCAGCACAACAGACATCACGACTCTTGCTGAGTGGTTTCCTTCAACTGGAGAATATTTATACATGAACTGGACCACCATGAACAAAACACTCCACCAAACTCTCACGTAATAAGTGTAAACTTCTATAAAGAATGTCTGCTTGCTATAATATCTAAAAAAAATAATAATAATTTTATTTAGCCAGTATTTACTGTTTCATGTTGCATGTACGTACATCCAAATGTAAACATATTCCTTTAGATTAACTATTTTAAACAAGGGTTGACATTCAGAGTCATTAGATTTATCATCTTTTAATGTGGTGCTGTAAACAAAATCCTCCCTTGGGGATAATGAAGGGGCCATCGAGGTGAAATGGAGAAATGGGTTGGAAATGAAGTGACAGGGTAAACATATACTGACTTTGCAGCAGGTCACCTGAGGTATACTTCCTCACCCCAACCACAGGAAGACCGACCACATGAAAACAGGAAACTCCACTGCTCTAATACATCAAAGAGCTACTGTGCATAGGTGAAGTCCTCAGAATAGCCGTGCCAAACTCAAGGCAGTTGGAGGACTTTCTGCGTAGGCTACAGAGGGTTATAAGCGATAATAAATTTGTTATTCTAAATTTCCAAGTTATAATATAGATATACTGTATAAACAGTGGAATGCATATATAATATAAACATTGGAATGTTGTGAGATGAACGTGAGACGTGCAAAAAAAACAGTCAAACAAATTAATCTAAAATGAAAGGAAAAGCACTGCAAAATGCATGGTCGCATTTACCTTTATATCATGAAATTCTCAATTGAGTTCTACAGGATCTGTAATTTTTTGTGAGTTGAAACATTTCCCACACAGATTTTGCATCAGTTTTGTGAAGCTTTTAACATGCAAATTTGACGTTGACAAATATGAAGCTCCTTTGTTAGGAAGTGACCTCTTGAGTTAGTGTTTCATGTGTTGCTACCCTATTAAAAATGGGAAATATAGATTTTTTGCTAATATGACCACACCTTTAGTGTAAAAAAAATCAAAGCTGTTATGAAACTGGATTTTGACGAGTGGTGCAGTCTATCAAAAGCGAAACTTCTACGTTGAATCTACATCTTAAAAGTGCGCGCATGTGCAAGATGCTGAAAAAACAGTGGGTCGCAGCGCAGTAGTCAAAGACGTCTGTTTAATGCGTGCTTACATAGTAAAACATCATAAAGATTTTAAGTTCTTAATTTATTTTAATGCATGTGAACTAGATGGACATCTGCATGTTTTACGTGTTTGTAGCCTTATGTATGTGCAAAACATCCTGCATTCATTTACTAGTGTGAGAAAGGAAAATTTGACTGCAAAACAGAAAACAGGCATTTTCCACTTAGTCATTTTTCCTACAAAAGTGTCAGAGATCACTGTATGGTCAACAGCTACATGGTCAACAACATTACATACATGGAAATAAAAACCAACAAATGAAAGTAATATGAGTGTTGTTTCGCTTTTTTTTCTACTCTGTAAGTTGTGATTTCCTTTCAGCACCCGTCTAGGCTGGGCCCAGTGGTGTTCATTATCGGCTTCATTATCAAACTCAAGGGCATCAGATGATGTGTGCAGACTGTCTTACACATGATGCATGTCAAACTAGGACACAGTTCCCCAATGTCACTTAGCACTTTAAAGACTACAGAGAAGGAGAGGGGGAAGGTTAGTGCGTTTGCTCTGTAAAATATTATCATGAAGCACTCCTGACTCCTGACTTTACAGATGTGGTTTCTGTTGAACTCTAACAGGAGGTGAACACATCAGGATGAAGAATGATCAAGAGAAACTGGAACTCTAAATACAAATAAATCTCAACTGTATCAGAGAACAAGGCTTATTGGTGAGTACACACAATCAGGAGGTGGGAGGACCAAAGTGAAAGTGAAGGGGGAAGGGTGGAAAGAAAAAAGAGAAGGGGGGGGGGAAGGAAGCTGGGCGGAGCTGTTATGGGGGCCCTTGTTCACATTTATCACCCACAATGAAGATGGGTGAGGGGCCTTTGCAGTACCCAACACCTCTGCCATGAGGGACACTACACACACCTTTAATGAGCCTTGAGATACCGAACAAGCATGGGCGGCACCCACGATCTGTCCAAACACACGTACACCAGCGGGGTATGCCAATAATTTCCCCCAAATTCTAATAATTCAGTTTGTGGTTTGATGCAAGTGCAATTATTAGTAGGAAGTATGCAAACTGTGTCAAAGCCTTCATTCAGATGTGCCGCTGGAGATGAAGATTAGTTGACCCAGAGCGCCACCTTTAGATTAAATATGGTATTCATAATTCTTAATTTGTCCTTTTAAGCCATGACTTACTTGAAGACATCAAACTCATAAAATAAATGTTTTCATAAGAAGGATTTTCATGATGGACTATGCTAAAATTATTCAAATGTTTATTGAATAATGAACGTACAACACTTGATGTCGCAGATCCAAGGCGGAATTGTAAACAATTGAATAAAACAGCAGCAGAACAAAGGAATACGTATCACAAATGGAAATGGGACATTGTAACTGTGTTGCCTGTTGGCTTCAGACATCACACAGAAATAGCTGCTGAGGCAATAGGTGTGGTGCCATGGCAACTGGGGCTCAGGTTTGATGTCACAACGATTCTCCATAGCAACCTGTCACAGCATGAGGTCAGTGTTGCCATGGAGACACACCAACTGAGCAATGGGCTTGCCATCTTTTTAGCAGTGTGTGTGTGTAAGGAAGGGAGGGTGCAAACAAGCCATGTTAAAAAATGCACTGCCGCAGCCATCACATTCCCCAATTAACATTCAGCTTATTCACACAGGTGTTTCACTGTTCTTGCCCAGTGGAGTAAATCACAGTCTAAAATCTTGATGTCGGTATTTAAATATAAATGCATCCTTCCAAACAATTTGAACCACTTAAAGGGATATATATATATATATATATATATATATATATCGTAGAGGTCATTGTACTCTAAAAACATCCTGTAAGTTTCAGAACTCAAAACTTTCTCAATAGTCTAAAAACAGCTTATATTGAAGCCAAACTGACAAAAAGACAGGTTGTTAAATGAGCCACTTTATGACGTAATAGTGTGGCCAAACACTGCCTCCGCAGAAGATCAACGCTTGCTTCTACATTACCTGTTTAGCCCCCCCTACCGATTCTACATCACTGCCTATTTAAAAATGAAAGATGAAAGTTGTGACATTTGCCAAGTATGATAACCCATATTTGGAATTGGTACTCTGCATTTAACCCATCCAAGTGCACACACACAGCAGTGAACACACACACGGAGCAGTGGGCACCTATAGGTCCAGCGCCCGGGGAGCAACTGGGGATTCAGTGCCTTGCTCAAGGGCACTTCAGCCATGGGTATTGAGGGAGGAAGAAAGTGCTGTCCATTTACTCCCTCCCACCTACAACTCCTGCCAGCACCAGAGCACCGGCAACCTTCTGGTAACTAGTCCAGCTCTCTAACCATCAGCCCACAGCTGCCCCCTAGAATTTGTGCTCTGCATTTAACCCATCCAAAGTGCACACACACAGCAGAGAACACAGACACACACACACACACACTATGAACACACACCCGGAGCAGTAGCCCAGCCCAGCCCACTGATTGTATATCACCTGTATGTCAGCCTGTTTAGCCACATCCACCGATTCTACATTGCTGCCTATTTAGCCCAAACTACTGGTTCTAAATCACTGCCTGTTTAACTTAGTCCCATATGCATCAGAGATTTAGCCAACGGTCCATTGGCGTCACGTCTGAGGCTGAGACTGTTTAACCCAGGCTACTGATTGTACATCACTGGCTGTTAAGCCCCGCCTACCGATTCGAGCAAGCAGTCTAAGACTATACACTACTCTTAAAAGAACTTTGATGTAGTGTAAATAATGAGAACTATTTTTATTGCGTGGTCACTTTTGCTTTGTCTGTTTGTTTGATGTGCACTGAGTATTTATGCATTTTTAACCTAAATCACAGCGTCCATCTTTGAAGAATGTAGGCTGTCAAACATACACATCTGTTAGCCAATCATAGCAGTGGGTGTTTACTTGTGAGTCTACAATATGCCACACCTATTTAAATAAATTGTTCTAATGAGGGTGGTCAAAACAGGACAGAAAATAGCTTATTACTTCTAAATTATGATGCTTTTGTATAAAAATCTTGATAACATAAGTGGACCTCAGAGAACAGTAAACCCCTGTGAACTGTATTTCAACAGTCTAACAATGTTTAATTGGACAATTTCCACTCAGAACCTAGAAGTCTTGGTCTGTTGTTGGGTTTTGAGGACTGGTGCTTTTGGGAGGGTTGTGTTAGTGTTTCTCTCTCAAATGCCTGACCTACAGCCCACACTCATGAATAAGCATGTGGCACAAAACCTCCTCTCCTTCAACAGAGCCTTTCACTATAGAGGGACATTGTGTAGGGGCCCATTAAGGATGAATACAAGCTTTAAAGCCTGAAGCAACACGCGTGTGCTGTCACGCTTAACCCAGCTGTGTGTTATGAAAACTACAGGAACAGACTTGACTTGA
The DNA here is from genome assembly GCF_963082965.1 of Carassius carassius. Lineage (NCBI taxonomy): Eukaryota > Metazoa > Chordata > Actinopteri > Cypriniformes > Cyprinidae > Carassius > Carassius carassius. The sequence goes on from NC_081771.1 coordinate 15,533,925, forward strand.
ACCCTAGCTCAAAAGTTTGTAGTTTTATTTAGCAGACTATCTCAACAACTGAATGAAACGTGAGACCATAGTAGTACTGGGCGTTGGGTGCCACCTAGTGGGGCCCTTTAGCAAATCTGATACTGATAGGCTGTAGTTGCATCCAAACACGTACACAAATGGTTTAATATGATCTAATTATATTGAGACAGCACAGAGTCATATAAGAGCTTCAACACAACCCCTGATTATCCACTGAAACATGCAGGCAGTCAGCGACTTCTCAGTTCTCATCTGCTTATCATGTTTACCTGCAAAAATCTTACTCTGAGGTCAGGTTAAACTGTATATATATATATATATATATATATATATATATATATATATATATATATATATATATATAACCTATATATATTACCCTAGTAATGATAAAATAATTACTCACAAAGCTATAGTAAAGCTGCCCAAACTCACTGCAATTGGATCTACTGACACTTAGTAAGATTGCATTAAACAGCTGCACTTACTGCATTAAACATTATGCTGAAGTTAAATTAACACTTTGCAAAATATTTAATTATTTATTAATTAATAATTAATTATTTAATTATCAGTTGAAAAGGGTATTTGTTAGGGTACATTAGGGAAATGGACACCTAAAATAAACTTCCAATAATGTCAATGCTGAGAGCCAAACATCAGCCTGATTCATCAGCTACATGGCCAATAAACATCCATATTTATCTATTTATAGAAGAAATGTCTAAGAGATTAAGCAATAATTTCTTATGTAACTTTTTCTTATTGAAACACTAACATGTATTTGGCTATGCAGTCTGACAAAGGCTCAGCATCTGTTCACTGGTGCCTTTCAAAGAATGCAAATACACAGGAGCCAATCAGAGAACCAAACAAGCCCCACTCCACTGGAGAGAGGCAGTTCAAAGGATAAACAGAGATGTAACCTGAGCAGGAATAGACTGCTAAAGTAACCAGAACCAGGTGGTTGAGTGATGCTTTTATTCACCAAGCCAGTTTAATACCAAAAAATGTCATACTTATAACTGAAAATCCGTTTTTAGGATTAAAATATTGCAGGTTATTCCAAACACAAGGCGAATGCCCAACATGATTGGAAACTGATTGGAAATAGCAAAGTTTTTATTGGCTGTCATTTTTGAGTCACATGTTACAACTATTTTTAATTCTTAAGAAAATGGATGGATTTATTTTTTCTCAACCAACCTTGAGCTCATCTAATGTATCATTTAAAGACACGTTTCCTGTTACAACAATCACCATCTAAAATAATTAAATGATCTGGTACAGTACACTGTTGCCTTCATTCATTGTGCTGAAGATGAACACAAACGGCAATATCTTTTTTAAAATTTGTCGAGTCAAATTTAATTGACCAACCAGGACTACACCATTAGATATTGAATGAGTCTTCCCCCGACTGACATATTCATTTGTGACTCAATCAGAAAATGCCATCTCAAAGGACACACATACGTTACTTGTAATATAGCCTCTGACAACTGGAATGAGACTTGCTTCTGAATGGGTTACTTCTTTCCGAGAGACAAACTGCAATTCAAACAGAAGATTTTGTCAACATCAAATATATTTTGACCCAATGTAATTAATTAAGAAATCACAAAAAATGCATACAGTTGAGGAGGCATACAGTTCTTACTTGTTAAAAGAGTCGTCCTGTAGATTCAGAACCAAACTATCTGCGCTCAGGAAAACCCTGTTCTGTGAAGCCGCTACCTGGAAAACAACCTTCATCTGGTCAGGGCTTTGAGAAAGGACATCAAAACATTCAGCTTTTTCTAAAAGGAATTGAATAAATGCTAAGCCAAAACATATGCCATCCAAGACCAGCTGAACTTTGGCAGAACTGCTAGTGAACATCAAATATTTACATGGATGAAGTGTACGGTTTACATCAGGAAAACACATTAAAAATGCTGAATAAATAAAATGAAGTGAGTAATAACATCGTACCGTTTTGGCGATGTTCTGCGCTGCTCTGATTCTTCTAAGTTTAAGGTATCCAGGGTTCTTTGTGACGGCTTTCCCCAACTGTCAATTAGACCAGATCAAACTAAAGTTCTCATATTATAGAGAAAATAATTCTGATATTATTCATTTTCTCACATTAATAATATTAACATAATATAATACTAGTCTAATATAATAATTATTATTTAATTATAATAATATACTAATAAGAAAATTAAAAATAACATATTTAAAATACCCATGACATTTGGACTTGTGAGTGTTTGGCAAAATTAAGTATTTTTATGTAAGAAGCTCAAACCATTTTGGCTGCCTGGGCCTCTCCTTCAGCTTGGATGATTTTCTGCCTCTGTTCTTGTTTTGCTTTCTCCACAAAGAACTGAGCTCTTTGCGCCTCCTGCTGGGCTGGAAGACCACAAACAGTTTTTATTACAGTAATTATGTCCACATATTATGTGCTTCAGTACAATTTTACCTACCAACTTGTTTGGCCTCCACAGCTGCTGTGTACTCCTTGCTGAAGCTCAACTCTGTGATAGCCACGTCATCCAGAATAATGTTGAAGTCCTTAGCGCGTTCAAAGAGCTCCCGTCGGATGAGCAGAGAGACCTTTCATCGAAATCAGTGGAGAAGACAGATTAAGAATATAATCATTTTTAGACTGTAATTTGGAGATTTTCCTTCTTTTGAATCTAGACTGTTCATGTCTAGAATAGGTGAAAGTCTTTCAAAACTGAGTAACAGATTGTGAGAAAATACTAACCTGGGCTCTTTGTGTAATTAGTTGGGATGCGTTAAATTTGGCGACCACACTCTTCAGAACTTCATTTACAATGGAAGGCAGCACGCGCTCATCGTAGTCCTTTCCCAGATGCTGGTACAAGACAGTAAGGTTGGAAGCCACAGACAGCACACGCAATGCGATGTTCACCATCTGCAGGTCTGAGCACATTACAAAAACAAGAATTAACAACTTGAAGACTTACGGATTTGGTAGCCACATTTAAATAATAGGTGAATGAATTATGACTGTTGAAATTAAAGTAAATAAAGCATGACTATGACAATGAAATAAAATTGTAAAATGTACCTTTGCTTCCTGTTAAAGAGGATATTTTTCTTGGTTTCGCTCTGATATCATATATGATTGGATATTGAAACCATGGTATCCTATAAGAACAATGTTGTTCATTTTTTAAGCTACAGCTTTCCTTTTTTTTATTATGGTGAGAGAAAAAAACATTGGTTCGCTTTCAAAGAAAACAAGTATAGAAAACTGTTCAACAAGTCAATTAAAAAACTACCTGAAGTGGAGACCCTCAGAGAGGACTGTATCCATCTGCATCCCTCCAATTCTATTAAAGATAATTGCACGCTGACCGCCCTCCACTAGAAACAAGACAATTTGTGTGAGTGATGGCATTACTAGTCCTCTAAATTTATTATATTAATTTCAGAAGTATAACATTCAAAAACATTTTATCCAAAAAGCTTCTTATGCCCATCAAGGCTACATTTACTTGGTCAAAATACTGTTAAAAACAGTAATATTGTAAAATATTATTACAATTTAAAATGCTTCCTACATTAATAGATTTTTTATTAATTCTTGTAAAAGCAAAGATTATTTTAGCAGCCATTACACCAGTCTTTAGTGTCACACAATCCTTCAGAAATGATTCTAATATATGCCAATTTATTAATGCATGGTTTTTCCTTCTAGAGCACTGGTGAGTATTTGAACCTTCTGTAATATTTGCGTATGAGTCCCTCAGTTGTCCTCAGTGTGAAAAGATGTTTCCCAAAATCATACAGTAACTTTTGGAAAAGGTGGAGGATTTTGGAAAAGCTGGAGGATTTTTCTGAAGGACAGCAGGCAGATGAACTGCTAAGGACCAACGCAGGACTCATGAACAACTACCACAAAACAGAAAAGCAGTAGTGGATCATCCAGGAAACGGCACACAGTATTTAGATGCAAGTGTATGTAAACTTTTGAACAGGGTAATTTTTATAATTCATTTTTAACTGAGTTATTATTTTTTCTTGTGAAGTATATATAAACATCTGTTATTAGAAATAGCTTATTCAGGACAGTACTAAATAAAAAATATCATGCAATTTTCATGAGCTTTCTTATTCTTCTTAAAATTATTAACATATTTTCATATTCTGCAAGGTACATATATATATATTAACCTTTTTCATGATTTTTTGATCGATAGAAAGTTCAAAAGAACAGCATTTATTTAAAACAAATATTTTACTGAAACTTTTGATCAATTTAATGCATCCTTGCTGAATTAATTTCTTTTTCAAAAACAAAACCTTAATCACAAACTTTAGAATAGTAGTGCATACATTTGCTCTAGACACCCGATCTCTATTTCTAATACCTTTTTTATGTAATACTTTACACTATTGTAATACTGAATTACCTGTATATGTGGCCTATTTGACTCCATAAGCAAGTGCACCTGCTCCAATTAACAACTTCAGACCAAGTCCAGCACCCTTTGAGCCAGAGGACATGCGTCCGGCGAGATCCTTTAGGTTCTGGAGCAGCCTCTGTGAGATTACAAAATAATAATATTCATTTTCAGTGCAAATTACATTACAATACAATATTACAATACAATATTAGCGTTATATATCAACAGTAAAATCTGCACAGACAGGGTCTTACCAAAAGGGTTAAATGTTACGACAGCGCCATCATTTGAAACTTAATGGGCAATTAATCATGGCTAGAATTTTCCAGTTTTCTATTTTAACGTTGCCCTATTAAAGTGTTAATATTAATAACCATTGTCTGAGAAATTACTCTATTAGCTGACATTCTGATTCAGATCATGGAAGGAACTGTGACAAACAAAACAGTAAATCTTGCATGAAAATATTAAAATTGATTGTGAGTCTACACACCAACTACCTAGTATGTATCTAGTGTGTAATAACTACCTAATATAATGCAATGAATACCTAATAACATTCACACGGGACAGATGTGGGCCGGATCTGGACCAACACTATGTTTCTGTCTGGGTAGTTGTTACAGGTGATGTTAAACGTCAAAGGTCAGGACTTCAAGTATTCAGTATTCAAGTATTCAAAGTCAGATACTGTTATTCAGAAACTATTACCATTCAAATCCCAATTAATAAGTCTAATTTTAGCTTAGATATCCGTGAAGGGCTCTGACAGCAAGTTTAATCTAAAAAATGCGCTTTAATTAGAGTATGAGGAGATCAGGGTTACTGATCATGTACAGTACTGTAACGTTATATGTAACACTCTCTTTCTCTTCCGATTTCTGTTGGCAAGCTGAATGTGACAGTGTATTAAAAGTTGCCCCTTTCATTACTGAGAAATAAGAAATAAGATAGTATACTCACGTTAGGCTCTTTATTCGCCATGCTTGCATGAGTTACCCTGAGTTTTAAGTCACGATTAACTTCCGCTCAAACCTGAAGGAATTATGGGTAATGTAGTACTCTTGGGTATATACACGTTTTGGATGGTTAATCTTTATAAAGCAATTATATGCTAGGTCATATCCAAGACTAAACATTTTATTTAAAACAAATGTGATGTAACTGGGCCCAGATGAAAGCCATTAAGATATTTTAAATGGATAAAGATTTGAAATCAAAATGCACAAATTGTTTTAAAACATTCAAACTGTTTTTTTTTTTTACATTTTTTCTTATTTTCTACATATTTTATGTTATGTTCATGGACATGCAATGCAATGTGTGATATAAAAACTGGCAGAGAAAGACTTATAGGACAATATTTTAATCCATAATTATATAATTTATTTTAAAACACAGCCTATTTTACAGTTTAACTAAAAAAAAAACAAAAAAAAAAACCAGACCATGAATAACCACACAGACTGAGAGCAAACCTTTTAAAAACAGCTGATAAGGAAGAAGTGTACATTGCAGGATTGAATTATAGAAGGAGAAGAGGAAAAATATACAAATAGGTAATTTACACAACCAGGTTGTCATGAGCATGACAGCTCTTATGTACAAGTCCTTATCTGCCATAAAACTGGTGTGACCATTGGTCTTGAAACTGGGTCGTACTGAAATGTTCCCTTTAATGCTGTTGTCACTGCGCCTCAGAGTAAATACTCAGTATGTAGAGTGTCTCCTCTGGCTATTCAGACTTGTAGTGATGGGTCCATCCTCTGGAGTGACAGTAGAAAAAAAAAAAGTAAAGGTTCCATGTCTCAGACGTAGAAGAGTCGTACCCGGGATGTGCTGACATGAAGATCATCATCAAAAAACTTGGTCTCTATAACAACATTACCACTGCAAGAGACAAAATTTAATGTGTGATTAATCCATGAGCAACTTTAACTAATATCAATTATGTAGAATATCAGATTTTCCCCCCAAGAAAACTCTTACGTTAAGACATTTGCAGGCATCATCTGTGACTCTGGTGCAGCTTCTATCAAAGATTGCCATGTGTTTGTAGAATTAGGAATCACAAAACCAAACTCAAAAAACCACTCTGAAGAAAAACAAAACAAAACAAGAAAAAAAACAGACAAGGTACATGTGTAAGTACTTTGTATTTTTTTTATAATCAGGCTTTCAAAAATCTTTTCAATTAAATTTTTTCAATTCAAGTCAAATTGCAAATGGTTTTCACATTATACAGTCTTAAGGCCTGTTCACACCAAATACGATAACTATAAAGATAACGATAAAGATATAGTTCTAAAAATCATTCTCAATATTAAAGAATAGCAGAGTACACACTACAAATATAACGATAAAGGCATTGAGAAACGGTATCGTTGGAATCATTTTCAGAGCGATTTTTTCCAGCTGATGAACGATACAAACATTGACAGCCAATCAGAATCCATCTTGCTGTAACGAGCTCGAAAATTTAAAGCGGCAGACGAACGTGCACTTAGAATAAACAGACGATATCGTTCGCTGGTGTGCTAATATCGCTATCTGTATAGTTATCTTTATAGTTATTGTTCTTGGTGTGAACGGGCTTAAGTCTAATTCCAAATAACCATGAAGGCAAGAATATATCAAAATGTAAATGGCCAACTGTAGTGAATTAGTGGTGAATGTGTAATAAATATTTTATTGAAAGAAATCTTAGAACATTGCATTTAAATTATACTGTTCAGGTTATTCAAGAACATTAAGAATAGTATAAGTACGTTTAAATATTTTACAAGTTACATGTACCTGTGATTTGGACTGCATTAAAACGAAATCTAACTAAACAATGACTATGATATGAAGGTCACATTAATGCAATATCATGATCAAATGTTTAGCACAGTTCATATATAACACATTTTAGCAGTGTTTAGTTAGAATGTTTATGTATGTTAAAACATCTGTAGAAAAGATAAGAACATATGTTTAGTATTCAGAAAATAAAGGTGGTGTATTACCCATTTTTTAACACTACAGTCTTGTGACAATCTTTTTTTTTTCTTTTTTTTACATTATTTGACTTCAGTGGCGACACTATTAAAATGGATTATGTCCTTTTTTATTAATGGACAATGAGAAAAGTCATGGAGCTCCTTACCTGAGAAGACCTCTCTATGTTAGATAATTTGAATGATATTTCAGAACCAGCCACTTTATAAAGGAGAGCTCTAATTTTACACTACTTTCATAACTGCTGTTCCTTATCACTAAAGTGCAATGTGCAAGAAAGAATTAGAACAACCTTCTAGGCACTGGCCTTTAAAGAAAACTTTTTGTTCCAGTCGGAATTTTTCCAGTTTTTCTACTGAAGAGAAATTCAGCTCTCTGGAGACAGCTTTACATTTCAGGATCTTCTTAGGAACCCGGGCTGGAAAACAAAATCATATGTTAGCTAACCAGACATGGCCCATTCTGCACCAAACTGTACCAAAACTGATCTTGACCACTTACTGACATCACTAAAAGGAGCAGTGGAGTAGTGGAAATAAGAGAAGAATTGGCATAGCTTAATCGAGTCAATAGTTTAAATCTTTAATGCAAGGTAATGCTGAGAATCACAAACCTTCATGTTCTACCCCAGGAAGAGAGAGGTCTTCAGTTCCCTGCCAGAGAACCTTTCCTGTCTCTGCATCTCTAAGATTCATCCAATTTCTGAAGACAAGTTAAGGCATGTTGAACAGACGGACAATGAAAACATCTCCTGATGTCAGGGCCCACTCCAAAAAGAACAAAAAAGCACTACAAAAGCGGCCCATAAGACACCTGCACTATATTCCAGCTCTTCTGAAGCCACATAATAGATTTGTGCGAGGAACACACTTTTATATCTTGCTTGTTTTTTTCTGTTCCACAGAGAAAAGTAAGTAACTCTCAAAAGGCATGATGAGCTAAATATTCCTTGAAATTATGTCAAAATTCAAGAGCATCTAATCACTACAATCAGCAGCAATTAGTGCAAACAGCCCAGCAAGGTTAATTGAAATAGACCACACTTGAAGTCCAAAAACAGCCTGATCTTTTCAGCTAGTGACAATGTCCTTTACTTTGTGTCAATGACATCTGACCTCTTCATCTTCAGACCAACTGTATGAGCCTTTCAGGCTAGCAAAGCGCACTCAGACAAGGCTGCATGTGTCATTATAGGTGCATTGCATAGGCCCTAGATAGCGACCCCATGAGACCTCAGCCAGGGCTGCATAAGTGTGCTACATGTATCATTCTAATCTATCTCTAAAGCATTAATAGCAACACATAAATGCTTCTTAACAAATGCAAATCCCTAAGTTGTTCATGTAGGAATAAAAAGGGCTCATCATAAAAATCCTTCATTAAAAAGTAAATATTACTGACACTTCAGCTATAACAATAATATACTTCTGTAAAACGATTAATCGCGATTACTCGCATTCAAAATAAAAGTTTTTGTTTACATAATATATTTATGTGTACTGTTTATTTATTATGTATAGAGATAAACATACATACAGTATATATTTTGAAAATATAACAAAATTCAATATATATTTATATTATTGTATTTTATATTATATATAAATATATTTAATATATACATCTAACATTCATATACATATATGTGTTTGTATTTATACATACATAATAAATATACACACATCTTTTATGTAAACAAAAACGTATTTTTGATTTGCTATAAATGGTTTGACAGCTCTAAAAATAATAAGAATTACAATTATTTTAAAATAGTTTATTTCTTTATTATTATTATTATTTGGTTCTTCTCATTTTTATAGAGACTCAAATGTATAGTGAACAATTCTGAGGCATTAAAATACTTTAAATGAATCCCGAGACCCAAATAACCAGAAGCATGAGCCAGGATTCATTTTCAAAATGACCAAACTGTACCAAATGAAACTATTTAGTGATAACTTTACTGAATACATTCCATATTTTCATGCACAATGTGTAGACTGCAAAAAACAACAATTACATTTTAGATGTTATGCACTAATATTAATGTGCTTAAACATCAATTTAGCAATTTTTCCAACTTCATGAAAGGTTAAGAGATTCTCGTATTTCCAGTTAATTTGATGTGCTTTATCCTGTGATATAGTTCACCCTGAATTTATGCTAACAGCTGAAGTTACTAAAAATGAATAACTACACCCTTAAAGTGCCAGGCTCTGTATCTGATGAACCAGGTGACTGCATTTGAGATTATTGGTCACAGATGTCTGTGGGATCTCACCTGCTGAGCACACTGAGAGAGTCGCAGGGGAGAAACCCTTTTACTCACAAACACTGTCACTGTCGAGGTAATTAGTCCCTTCGGAACCAATGCTTTCATGCCACATTCGTTTTTATAATGTCATCCATTGTTGCGTATTGTTGCAAAAGAGCTACAGTAACTGTGTATAGTTAAAAAAAATACAATAAATTAGTACATCAAACGCATCACATGGCAGTGGAGGCTATGTTAGTTCTAAAGCTTTACCAAAAATACACACAGTACTGTGTTCCTGAAAGAGGAACATAAAATTAGCCTTGAAAGCACACAAAATCCAAACACCTTTAAAATATCTAAATACATAATTTGGCACATAATACAATCTCTGTCTTTTTCATTATTTAACACAGTGTTTTTTGTAGCCACTCAAGGGATTGGTGCTTTGCACACAGTAGTCACCTCTGGGCCACACTGGGGTAAAAAAACTACACAGGGCAAATATGATGAAGCCTGGAAATAAAATTGCATAACATAGCCTTTGAAAATTTGTCTGTGCTGCGCAACTACTTTGTACCAGATTCACGCTGCTATATAGATCTGTGCTATATTAGATGACACATATTTGGTTAATAATAAAAAAAATAAATAAAAAAAAAACCTGTACTCTAAAATGATTTTCAGGGCCAATGCAATAATAGACATTACACTTAGTGACATCTATGGCATACCAGTCCATTCTCCAGTTTACTATAAACAACTACAGCATACAGTTGTTTTATCCAGACACTCTAACATACACTACCATTCAATAGTTAGGGGTTGGTAAGATTTTTGTTTCTTTTCAACAAGGCTGCATTTATTTGAACATTTGAATTTTGAGCAGCCATTATTCCAGTCTTAAGTGTCACATGATCCTTCAGAAATCATCCTTATATGCTTATTTGGTGCTAAAGAAACATTTCTTATTATAATCAATGTTGAACAGTTTTTTTTTTTTTTCAGAAACCGAAATGCATTTCTTCAGGACTTCTTGATCAATTGAAAGTTTAAACATTCTTTCACTTTTGAGAAATGTAATACTTAAGTAATATTTTTTTCTAATTTGTATTACAATGTTTATAATTTGTAGCTTTGCTGAATAGAAGTGTAACTTTATTATATGACCCCAAACTTTTGAACAATAGTATAAATCCCACACATTTCCTTACAGATGATCAACACTATCGTCCAAAAATCTTTCACTGAAAGATAAACATTTGCATAAGTTTCAATCATTTTCCAATGCTTTGCCACAAAGCAACACAGAGTTGGATGTGAGGAGCATAAGGCAGCAAATCCCTGTCCTTTCAAATCAAGGATTTAAGAATTACCAGCCTGTAAGACCAACCCTTGCTTTCCCAGAGAAGGTCACACAGAGTAGACACATGTCTACTTGAAGAAATATTTGGAAAACAGTGTACATCAGGACTGACAGGGCAGTCTAAATGTTCCAGAAAAGGCCATTTTCAGTAGGTTCTGGTGCTAGTGTGATTATTCTCGTCAGATTTACAGAGCCTATTATAGAAACACTAGCCACTGTTATGTAATCGTGATGGCAGGCACAAACTGTGTGAGGAGATTTCACCTATCTAATGCACCTGATCCCAAGAATCAGGTGCCTGTCAGTCTCATAGTATCCTGAAGCCCATGAGAACATTAACCAAACTTTCATCTGAAGGAAAGAGCAACATCCCACAGTTAGTTACTGATGCTGATATGCTCAAATAAATGTCAAACTTTGTGGGAATTTTACCTGGAAGTGCCTATAATCTTATAAGCACTACCAGACTGCTTTGAAATGACTTTCTTCAATATAATTAACTCCACTAGTAAATTTCAATTTATATGCCAGCAACAAGGTATGCATATTAACAAAAACAAGCATATTTATACAATTTATAGAATAACAGACGTAATCTTGATTAGAGGAAATTACACCATCCATTCATTCACATTTAGAAATTACATTTACATTAAGTCATTTAGCAGATGCTTGTATCTAAAGGGACTTACAAATGAGGACAATGGAAGAAATCTAAATCAACAAAAGAGCAATGATATACAAGTGCTATAACAAGTCTCAATTAGCTTAGTGCAGTACACGTAGCAAGGGCTTTTTAAATAATATAATAAATAAAAAGAAAACAGATAGAATAAAAAAAGAATAGTGCAAGCTAGTTTTTTAGTGTCTTTTTGCTTTTGTTAATTGTATAATAATTGAAAAGAAAACAAAACAAATGAATAAAAAGAGATTAGAAAGCTAGTGTTAGTTTTTTTAAAGAAAACGAGCAGCAAATGAATAGAGTGCTAGAGTTAGCAAATTAATAGAGTGCTTTAGAAGTCTAAAAGGGACAAGTTTTTAAAAAGAAAAGAATTAGAATAGAGTGCTAGAGTTAGATATTATTGAATTAGATATCATTCACACACTAATAAACAAACTGCTCATACATACCGCTTAAAAATTAACAGGATGAAATTGAAAATGTCATAATCGGTTTAAAAACTGACACCACATCTATTATAGCCTTAGTTTGTTTGTTAAAATAAAAGGCATTTCTATTTATATATGTATATTGTTGAAACTGAAACCTAGTCTCGAACATAATAATTAAGAAAGCATGGCATAATATGAAAATGGTTCACCCCCTAGTTTGTTCTGTTAACTGTAACTAGCATCTCTTACAGCATCAATAATACTGAAATCCTGGTTTCATAACCGATAAATGAATTACCTAATCCAGATTTACACCTGAATAAACATAGCTAGCTATAATGCAGAGTTGTGTGAGTTTGAGGCTTGTAGCTAACAGGCTAATCTGTCCCATCATCACTTAAGGATACAGTTTAAACCCCTTCAGAATCTCCTTCGCTCTGTCTTCATCCGAAGACATCATTTTCCTGGATCTTCAGCTTCAGCAGATGAAACGAGACGAATTAAAACGTTCCGCCGAGGAATAACTAATAAATACTGGACAAAATAGCTTGTTAATTACATAGAAACCACCTCGAAACAGCTTTTAGTTACAGTGAGATCCAGCTTTAATCTTAACGGATACACTTGATCCGCTCACAACCTACTGTAAATAGATTTTTGTGGAAGACTGATAGCTGGTCCGACCAATCATCTTGCGAGTTTTCGAAGGCCTGGATTAAATGCCCAAATCGTAGCGGAGATGCAAAGACCAGGGCGGGTTTTGGTTGCGTAGGGACGCGTCACCGATGGCAACCCCTCATTCGTCCTTCGAACACAGCAGAACGGAAGCGCACGTGAGACAAAATGTTATCCATACATTATTTGTTATGGAATAAATATGGCGCTTAAGGGGTTAACATATAAATACAGTTCAACTGAATAACGGTCTATTTATGCATAGTGGGCTTTAAACGAAGCCGGTGTACGTACAGATTGTTCTCTTTATGTAAAATATTTTGATGTCACGAATTGTCGTTAACAAACATGCCAAGTATGTCAGACAAAAAGATGCTGGAGTATATTGGTTAACCATCTTTGTTTGTACTATGTACTATTTTATACTTTACGATAGATAAAAAAATAATAACATAAAATAACATTAATATTTTCTAAAAGTTAGGCTATAATTTCATAATTATTAACACATTAATAACATGTCTTATAATAGAAAGGCTCATCCTAAAGTAAACAGGGTGCTTCAGTGTAGTGCAGAGTAAAACAGTTTAGTTATATAGTTATGTATATAGCAGTTTTTGAAGTTTACTATATTATGAAAGCTCTGTGTCTGCAAATTACATGTCTAGAAGAAGCCTTGCGGGTAACAAAAACCACAGGGACAGCACAGGGAATAATGATGACTATATGTCTAACATACACTACCATTAGTCTCAAAATGCTCTCCTTATGACTGAAAATTGGTCATGTAAAAACCACAGAGATCTCCACGTGTCTCAGCACTACACTACAAGAACATAATTTAGCCTATATTTATTATAAACAATATATTTTATTATTTTGTTTTAATTTTTTTGTATTTCATGCAAAGAGGACCTGTAATGGCAGAGTGTGACCAGGGGATGGTGCGATAATACAAGCAAAGAAAATAACTACTTTTGCAGAGTCTTGACCTCCACCTTTTCAAGACCTTGATTAATTTCACCTATTCATTCCACTCATTACATGTATTTGAAATGAATACATAATTTTATCTTACACATAGTAGTGGTTTGCACTGAAAAAAATCTAGAACGAAGTAATTAAGTAACAGAAAATAGAAGTAAAGTTCATGGACACGTAATCATTTATTAACATTAACACAAACAACAACAACAACAATAACAAAAAATCTACATATTCTACAGCCTACATTACATTGGAAATATATGATAATTCATCAAACACAGCTCTGCTATTTCAGAGATATCACAGCCAAGAGTGAAAGGATGAGAAACTGGGAGGAGAAAGCCCTTATATTAACAGTAAATCATATGTCTCTGCAGTGGTCTGCAAAATCCAATGTAATTTATTGCATAAATTGCTGTCTCTGCATCTCCCTGCAACTTGAAATATACTTGTGCATGGATTGTATTTTTCCCTTGCAAATACTAAATTTGACATTGCATCTTTCAGTCAGACTGCTCAACCACAAATAGCACATACACTGCATTTAAAACAGGAGATCTATTCATATTCTTAGACTTGCGAACTTGCATAAATATTACACAAACACTATAAAGTGCCTGATTGATAGGTTATAAAACAGGAAATCTCTTCCAAGGAGACATTATGCCAGAAAACACACTTTCAAATTTTTATTATTTTTCAAGCAATTGAGCTTTACATTGAGCTAAATGCACTGTTACTCAAATTCTGTCAAGTGTCAAATGTTGATCTGGTCAGTGTCAGTTGACTCATTGATGGAGAATGATGTCATATGAAAGTCAGGAGCAGAGATCCTCTACTCCACAAACTCATCACTTCAAATTACTCTTCCAGACAGGAGACAAACTTAGACTTGTGTTGTTCAGTTAATAATTACTGCTTTCACCTCATCTTTAATGAATGATTGGGTCTCATATCAAAGGTGATGAAAATGATGAAAATGCTCACAAAAATGAAGACAGGCCTACTGACGTATATACTCAGTAGTATCTTTCTATTTTCATAAGCCTTCTTTCAACCTCTATACACTTTATATGAAATAAGCAGGGCACGTTTAAGCTACTACATGATATTAACATTAACTAACTGATCTATTTTTAAGCAATAGTCTTTTTAAAATGACATTCAGTAAATTTGATAATCTGTCTTTTTCAATAAATATGATTCATTTTAAAGTTTTATGTTATTCCAGTTCTTTGAACTGAGAGTTGCTTTTGTGGTTGTTATCGTGACAGTTCAGAGCAGTGAGGCCATTACATAAAAGACAGTGCTGAATCCAGTCTCACACATGTAATGCTGTTTTATGATGTCAGAGCTGCAGCTGTTCAAATAATTTCTTAGAAAAACAACATAAAAGTAGACAAAAGACAAAAATCGCATTACCAGTTCCCAGGAAACTGCATGATTTTGCACCCTGTTGTTAAATGTGGTAATCTCTTTAAACTCATATAACATCAAAAAAATGTAATTGCTTTTGGGATATTTTAAAACATGCAAGATTGAAGATAATCTATCTTTCTTTCTGCAACTATCTAGCAAGCACACAGGACAACCTATAGCAACAACCTAGCTACCATGCAGAACACCGTAACAACCACCGCAGAACATACTAGAAATACCTCAGTAAGTACAAAGCAATACCCTAGCAACCGCCCTAGAATCTGCCTACAATGACAGAAAACCTTAGCAACTATCCAGAACATCAGAACTGCCTGGCAATGCCCTCACATAAAACACTTAAGCAACTACCTATAGCAACCACCCGAAGCCCCTAGCAAAATCTAGTTAAACATAACTGTTCTACTCTTTGACTTTAACATAACTGGCTTTCAGATAAACAGCAATGAAATATGGAGATTTTAATGAGAAATCAGCCAGTCGATTGCACTCAGTGGTTTTGGCCACACGTGCGCCTTTTTGCCGTTCACCCCATGAAATCATTTTCTTTTTGAGTGAATGGAGAATAAAGACTATTCATATACTGTATGAAGGAATGCTCTCGCACAGCCAGGGTGAGTCCATCGTGACTCTAAGAATCCTGAGCAGAAGGCCAGGTGCACATTAGCAATTCAAAGTTTTTCTGTATGTATCTTTAGCACAGGTTATCGCCGACAAAATGACCAAATTATCTATTATCATTTAAACTTCTATCTTCCAGGGAGAAAGGATGCTAGAATTAGTGCTAATGTTGACTGGAAATGGAGCTGAACAGGAAATAGAGTGTGTGAAAAGGGCTTGCAGTGGCTAAATGGGAGAGCGCATAAAAAAGGCAGGAAATTAGGTAAAGCTCATTAAAAGAGAGTGTTGCAGCTGGAAGATAAGCAGACTGTGACTTCTCTATTAGACAGCTC
Organism: Carassius carassius; assembly: GCF_963082965.1. Classification (NCBI taxonomy): domain Eukaryota; kingdom Metazoa; phylum Chordata; class Actinopteri; order Cypriniformes; family Cyprinidae; genus Carassius; species Carassius carassius. Next base: position 15,550,155 of record NC_081771.1, read on the forward strand.
GTTACCTGGAGTTATCGAGCAGCAAAGAGCATGCAGCTATAGTCAGAAGATAGATTAGTGTCCACAGAGACTTCTCTGAAACAAAGAAACTATTAAAGCTTTTAGACATATCCACACATTCAGCATATTGTATTTTACCACTTTATCCATCAAGACATTTGCTAGTGTGGAGCATTGCATTTGATCTGTGAAACTCTGAAACGTTATTTGCTGATTTACATTTAGATCTGTCCACTGTGATAACAGCAAAATTGATAAAACCCCCATTTGTCAGGCAGCTAACTCTTACTAATCAGAACAGAAAGCTTTTTCATCAAAACAGGCACATTGATTTTTCATCAGAGCTATTTTTATCCTCTTTTCCCATGCAAGTCCCATCTAGTTTTACAGTTATAATTATTGTCTTGTTTCCAGTTGGTCGGACAACATTAGCTGGTATGTTAGTCCTGATTCTGCCAGTGGAAAGAAATTCTTAGTTTAGTGTTCACTGTGCATTACAGTGACATTGAGGTCTTAAGCAAACTGTGCTGCCTAACTTCACCGTTCTTCTTTACAAAGATACAAAAATATTACGGTTTTTCCCATTTGCTTTTGCTCAATTCTTGAATGAAACTTTTAAAAACACGTGTGCAAAAGAGGTTTGCTGATGATGAGTTGATTCTCAGTGAAACTGTCATACTCTTCACGGTTCCTAAACATTATTCAATAGTGATCCTTTCGACTATCAAAACCTGTCATCTGTCATTAATATCTTTGACATGGAATGTTTTGTTTATATGTAACATACTGTTACAATAGTTAATTATTTTAAAGAAAAGTGTTTACAAAACAGCATTAAGAGAGACACAACTGACACACTATCAACAAAAACTAAAAATTACATATAACAAATATTTCCAGGGTTGACTGCCATCATGCCATGGTGAAAAAAAAAATCATTTTGGTATCATTGGCCAATTTACTGACACAATAACTAACTATAGGTTATGAATTATGAAATAAATGTTTTGGATGAGTAACAATTTGTGTGTACATACATTACATTTTGTTGACATGCAATAGTACTACATCGTTTTAGTGTCGTAAAAAAATAGAAGATTAAAGTCATAATATTTCGAGAATAAAGTTGAAATCATGGGAATTAAGTCAAAATACTTTGAGAATAAAGTTAAAATACTTTGAGAATAAAGTCAAAATATTTCAAGAATAAAGTAAAAATATTTCAAGAATAAAGTCAAAATATTTCAAGAATTAAGTCAAAATATTTCAAGAAAAAAGTCAAAATATTGCAAGAATAAAGTCAAAATACTTTGAGATTTAAGTCTAAATATTTCAAGAATAAAGTTAAAATATATTGAGAATAAAGTCTATATATTTCAAGAATAAAGGTAAAATATATTGAGAATAACGTCTAAATATTTCAAGAATAAAGTTGAGATTACGAGAAATAAAGTTGAAATATTATGAGAATAAAGTTGAAATATTATGAGGATAAAGTTGAAATATTTCAAGAATAAAGTCGAAATTACAAGTAAATTATAATTACAAATAAATTAAAATTTACAAAAAATTTAAGCTGTTAACACTCGGAACACTGGAAATAAGTAAATTAAATCAGTCTGTTGTTTTCCTTTCCTTTTGATGTGCCTTCACATTTATATCATGCTATAACTTGAAATATAAAGAGAAATAAAGAGGAAAAACACATTTATAATTTGTATTTTGTGATAAAACTGACAGAATTTGAAAGCTGAGCTGTGTTATATTAAAAGCAACAAAGCACAAAGCTTATTGTAATCAAAATGGCGCATTACAATTAATGCATTTGAAGAGGTGAAATATTAGGCCTATTTTCAATCATTTACTGTATTATAATATAAATGAATAAAACATCTTGTGAATAGTCACTTAATGTTATATAACCTACCTCAGAAAAGACAACAAGTTGGAGCCCCAGAAAGTTGGTCGCCACAGACAATTTTTTGCGGAGTAGTGGAATTAAAAAAATAAAAATACAGTATAAATAATGAATTGATTCATATAATACAGTGATCTGTCACGTCACACTGAAGAGCTTGAAAAACACATTGCACATTCTCAACATGTTGTATTTCGCAACTGACAGATTTTGAAAGATGACACTTTGTTTTATATTTAAAGTACCAAAGCTGCAAATTATTGGGTGGCTGGCTCACTACAAATAACAAATGCAATTGAAGACGTGAAATATTATTTCCACGCAAACTGTTGGTATGATTTGAGCTAATCTCACATTCATTCAAAACAATTCCGGTGGTCTGGCAACTTCTCCCGGTGCTCCTAATCCATGCCATTTCCATGTATACTCTCAGCATATTATAACTTTAATTGCTACAATTTAATTTCTCGTAAATTCAACTTTATTCTCGAAATATTTAGACTTTATTCTGGTATTTTTGACTTTATGCTAAAAATATTTTGACTTTATTCTTGTAATTTTTTACTTTATTCTTGAAATATTCCAACTTTATTTTCATAATTTTTACTTTATTCTTGAAATCTTTCAACTTTTTTCTTGTAATTTTGACTTTATTTTCAAAATATTACTACTTAAATCTTGTAATCTTAGTTAATTATTATTATTTTTTTTTACATGGCACTAAAACACCGTGGTACAATAGAGATGTGATGTCCTATAAAACAAGACTTGCAGTTTACAGAATGTTAAGAATCCTAAGAAAAATGAGTTAAAGCAATTTAGAAAAAAATTAGCTTCTACCTATCAGTCAAATTATTAATATCAGTGTACCCATAGCAATAACAGTGTGTCAAGCTTGCCTTCAAGTTTTAAAAGCCTTTAAAAGTGACAGACAGAAAAATAGACTGTAGATGCTGTTACAGTCAAACATTTTCAAAGAAAATCTATCGCATCTAAGATTACAGGAAATTGTTATGCAGACCATTTAGAAAAGAAGAAGTATACTAGTTTGAACAGTTTGAATTCATGAATGCTCCAGATTGAGCAAGTGTTGAATTTTTAGTCTGAAAATTATAAGATTTAATATTATTATGTTGCAGTTATAATTAGTCTGTATGTTTTGTTACTCAAAGTGGATGGCTTTAGAAACCCAAAGAACCCAGTCATCCACATTTAGCATCCGCTTCTGTTAGCTCTTGCAGTAGAGAGGAGTCTCAATAGGCCTCCATGAAGTTGTCAAAATGGAAACACATTTCTAAATGAGAGAATATGACTAGAGTATAAATAAATAATGTGAACACATTTCATTGTTGTACAGTGAAAATGTGGCAACATTCATAGTTTTATCAAAATGTGTGATTTTTCCATAAGCAAACCACTAATGCAAATAGCTTTCTTAATGGCTGTGTGCACCTACAATTTCCGTGGAAGGGTTGAATGAGAAAAAGAATCTGAAAATCTGCTTAATCAGCAAAAATCCACCTAATGTGTGTTTTATGTTCAAATTCCAGCCAGCTACCGGGCCTGTATCTGATCCTGGTGGGAAATAACAGAAACAGATGCAAGGGTGCTGGTGTGAATTACAGATATAGCTCTGGATAACATCATCAGCATTCAGACGTTTTTGTTTGTGTGCGTTTCGCATCCTCTAAGCCTTGCAATTTAATCACCCAGATTGCTTTTGATGCCTTTATACTTCAAACGCAAGCATGGTAATTTATCTGCAGTGAATGAGAGGTATGGCTCTGAACATTACTTTGACAGCCTAGGAACACAGAGTGCTGTTTGCCAGACAACCTCACATCTGGGTTAATATGAGGTTATTTTAGGGACCTAATCATACATACGAACAAGGACAGTATTTCCTAGTCAAAGCTATTGTCAAATATGGATGAACAGGCCATTTAGAAATGAGTGCTGGAGGGTTTTCAAACACATTCTTATTAAAAGGTCAGCAGAGTCAGCACTGAGCTTTGAGAACTGCTGTATTTAACATATGTCTTCAGACTCTCAGCAGTAGCTTTGATAAAGGTCACTGAAAAGCCACTGTGAAAATGAGTATCTGTCTATAATGGGCATAGAATGAATAGAAAGTTGGTGGGTTTTAATGATTGTTCATACATCACAGTCACACACACACACAAACACACACATACACACACACACACACACACACACACACACACACACACACACACACACACACACACACACACACACACACACACACACACACACACTCTGTTTTTACTTAGTGCTCAGTTAATATAACATAAACATTTGGCCACAACATTAATTTCAGGTATTTTCCAAAAACAGAGTTTCTGTTGTAAACACTATGTTATAGTAAATAAAGTTTGCATATTTAGCATACAATTGTGCATTGCTACTAGCTAGATTCAAGAAATTAATTGGACAAATCATTTTTTATTGGGTTTACTGAATTTTAATTTCTTTCAGTGTGGTAGAGTCAATGCACCCCCCCCCCCCCCCCTGGATTTACCCAACCATTGCATTAGTAAGCGCAGGATTTTTCCATTTTCTTCAGGAGTAGCTGAATTTGTAAATATTTTCAATAAAATACAGGTTATATGTTGGTTGTATTTAATCGTAATTGTGCTGTAACACTTTATTTTTTGGAACACAAGTACAAGGGCACGATGTCAGTGACTTTAACAAGTGTTGCATCTGTCAGTCTTTTCTCGTGCTGGAAACATCGAATTTGATAAACTGCATAACATAAATAATTTTAGTCCTAAAATGCTGAATGCAATTGCATTGGACGTTAAACAGTGTTCTTAGAGCTGTGCACTGTTTATTTATGGGCAGGTTATGGAGTCAGTCACAGTACCTTTTGGCTATGAGTGAAACATGGGGTGGTGGTCTGAGATTCTCAGTTCCCCCGGCAAACACGAGCCCAGCTCCGGCACAAGATCCGGCACCGTTACGGCGGAAACAGGATAACAGAGACTGGTTGATTTTTGCTTGTAAATGCTTATATTTACTTCTAAAATGTTAGTTAAACGAGTTTAAATGTAGGCAATATTGTTAAAATATATGCTTTATTAAATACACATAATATAAAAGAACTCAAAGCCTACTCATCGAATGTAAATGTTTACAAAGATTTAGGGAATTAAGTTAACATATAAGTACTAACTTATGTGTGAAATATGAAAAAAAAATACTGTAAAAATTAATTGATAAAACCAACCCATTAGGTGGGTTAAATAAACAACCCAACTTGCCAGGCCTAGCATGTGTTCTGTCCTATATTCACCCAGCAATTGGGCTAAAAACAACCTAAATTTGGTGGTTTTAACCCAGTTTTAGAGTGTAGGTTTTCACAAGATTAGGGCTTTTAATGTAATTTAAAACCCACTTCAACGATATCAATGCCGTTCCAGACCTGTGTTACTACAAAGATAAAAAATGAGAATATCTCAGTTTTTTGATAGAAATCATTGGTCAACACTAGAATGATAGCCATACATGTTGATGAGAGATCAAATTTTTGGGAGAATTATCCCTTAATTCACGCCGCCATTGTTATCATTAAATCATATTGATAGTGTCATACTGAAATTAATCATAACACAGCAACCTTTGTCATTATTGCCATAGCAATAGCATGGAATCATGCAAGCATGTAGAACCACACTGGAAGGCTACTAATCTACTCAGCACAAGTCTGATTGGGATAATGTTTTACATGCGTTAGGTATAAATGGAGATCAATTCTCACAGCTACATTTGAAATGCAGAGGTAAATGGAAATCTAATTGTGACCGTGCACAGTCTTTGTGACAGTGCAGTCTTTCAGCAAAACATTATCTCAAGAAGGAATGTATCAAATATGCAGAGCAAAATTTATTTTACAGTTTATTTTAATGTTAATATTTTGTGAGTTGCTGGCCTCCTTTTATATTGAAACTAAAAGTCTTTGGCCTTAATGTGGAAGAAATCTTAACCACGAGAGCCTTTGTACATTTCTCACTGTCAGTGCAATAGCTCGTTTTAAGAGTCATTTACTAAATTATGTTACATTCTCATTCATCTTTGCCCCAGCGAGCCACACTTAGTTTGAAAAAGGTGCAATCCACTTGAAGTATGTTTAATTTCCCGTAATGGAACAATAATGGAAGAAGTGCTCATTCACTTCAAAGAGTCGGTAATCATTACTTTTCATAATGTTAACTGAGATCATGAACACGTTATGGGAGGTTTGTAAGTTATTCAAGTTGACTCTCTTTTGCATATTTTTTTGTATGTGCAGAGCTTCTCATATGAAATTTTACTACAACATGCACTCATACCATGAATATTTAAACACAGCAACTTAAAACACATAAATATATAAGACGCATTTTCTCTGACACTTACTCCATTCATGTAATTGTTTTTCAGTTTAACAAATTCTATGATAATCATCATACAATTTAAAACAATATTAAAATGCAGGGAATCTAATTATTAATTTCTTGCAAAATTATTTTCCACTTAATACTAAACATAATGCAGTGAACTTTAAGAAACTGCTGCTCAAGTGCAGTTTATTTTGCAGTGTAATTTGTTAGAGTGGTGATCCATTCCTGTCATGACAGCAAGAAGAATAATTACAGTTACAATGAGTCACTTTGGAGAATTGCTTGAGCCTTAAGTACATCCACCTGTCTTTTGAGTGGCAAGAGCACATGCTGTGATCCAGATGAAGTAAATGAGAACTGAAGATAACAAATCAGCTCCACATTCTTGATACAATACTGTGTAATCACCATCAAAAATGTGACCGCAGCAAAAATGCTAATTTAATTTGAGAAAACAATCATGTTGATTCTCCTCGGCTCATGTAGTGAAACATGTATCAATTTTAGTCTTTAATCTCTTTTAACCTCCCAAAAGTTTTGTAGAATTGTTGACGCTGTGAAATCAGTCTTGAGAGAGATATGAAGAACAGGAGCGGGGAGCAATGACTCACTCCTGCAGAGGTAAAAACTGTGGGAATTGCATGTTAATAAAGGGCCCAATGAGACAGAAGTCTAATAGTGTATTGAGGTCCAAAAGAATGAATCAGCTAGTTATAGATCTAAACTCGACAGGTTATATGAACCATAAACTAGACATGAGGCCACCTTTGGATTATATGCATTTTAAATTGGCTACTTTTGGATTAAAAGTTTTTTTTTATGTTTGTATGTTATATCTTGTACCAGTTTATTTTGTCTAAATATACAGTATTAAATCCAAAAAAAATTCTATTATGAATTGTTTATATCTCATAACATTTGATGTAACAGAATCTTTATGTTTTTATGCACTAACACAATACTGTTGGGTGAAATATGCCATAATGTAATTACTTTCAATTTGCAAGTGATGCGTAAAATGAATTTGGGAATTTGATAAAGAGGGCATTGAGTATATCAGAAAACCAATGGTCTATATCATCTACACTGAATCACACACCATGATAGAAAATAAATTGGCCATTGATTAACTGTTTTTTCCCCACTGTGCAGACACACTTGTTATTTATTTTCCAGCTTTATGTAGGACTAAGAGTGACATTTAAAAAATAAAATGACATTTAATTTTATTTAATTTTATTTATACAATTTCTGATTTAACATACAAATTGAAAAATAAATATATATACATATATATACATATATATATATATATATATATATATATATATATACAGTACAGACCAAAAGTTTGGACACACCTTCTCATTCAAAGAGTTGTAGAAAATTGTACACACTAAAAATTGTAGATTCACACTGAAGGCATCAAAACTATGAATTAACACATGTGGAATTATATATGGAATTATATACATAACAAAAAAGTGTGAAACAACTGAAAATATGTCATATTCTAGGTTCTTCAAAGTAGCCACCTTTTGCTTTGATTACTGATTTGCACACTCTTGGCATTCTCTTGATGAGCTTCAAGAGATAGTCACCTGAAATGGTCTTCCAACAGTCTTGAAGGAGTTCCCCGAGAGATGCTTAGCACTTGTTGGCCCTTTTGCCTTCTGTCTGCGGTCCAGCTCACCCCTAAACCATCTCGATTGGGTTCAGGTCCGGTCTGTGGAGGCCAGGTCATCTGGCGCAGCACCCCATCACTCTCCTTCTTGGTCAAATAGCCATTGATGCCTTCAGTGTGACTCTATTTTCATAGTCATGAAAATAAAGAAAACTCTTTGAATGAGAAGGTGTGTCCAAACTTTTGGTCTGTACTGTATATATATACATTTATTTTTCAATTTGTATATATATATTTTTACATATACAGTATATATATATATATATTTTTTTTTTACTTTTTTCTTTACATTTGTCATGAAAATCATTTGTCAATCAAAATTGCTATTGGCTGATCTCATGAAAAAAATAACACTTTTATGAGATGGATGTTGTGTTGGTGAGTTGATGGTATCCTTAGGCATGCTCCGCTTTTTATGTGGACATCATTGACATAGATGTACATTGTCCTCTTAAATAGGCCATTGGATGCTACATGTACTTTTACAAGTTGTATAAATATGTGACTGAAATGTGTGTACGCAACCACCCTATAATGATAAAAATCCACCCGCAGTGTTTTTTTTTTTTAATCTACTAAAATCTTTACCCCTTTCTAAAATCAAGCCGATCTCAGATGCCTGTCTTTGTGATGTCACACAGAGAGGCCTCTCCCATGATAGCTTGTTTGACAGTAGTTTTTCAGCACAGACTGGACTGGCATTTTACCTTAGACCTGTCCTGAGTGACCTGTCATAAGTCCATCATTATTTTCAACAATTCAGGGACTGGAACACTCCTTGGGCTAAACTTGGGGCAGGAGCCGTCACCTGGGTAAACTTGGGGACTGGAACCCTCTCTGGGCTAAACTCGGGGGCTGGAGTCCTCACTGGTCTAAACTTGGGGACTGGAACTCTCACTAGGCTCAACTCAGGGGGCTGGAGTCTTCACTGGGATAGACTCAGGGAAAGGAGCCCTCATTGAGCTTAACTTGGGGACTGGAACCCTCTCTGGGCTAAATTTGGGGGGTGGAGTGCTCACTTGGTTAAACTCAGGGACTGGAATCCTCATTGGGCTAAACTCAGGGGCTGGAGCCTTCACTGAGCTAAACTCGGGGACAGGAGCCCTCACTGGGCTAAACTATGGGACTGGAACCTTCTCTGTGCTAAACTTGGGGAATGGAGTCCTCCATGGGCTATACTCAGGAACAGGAGCCCTCCGTGGGCTGTATTTGGGAACTGGAGCTGACACTGGAGTGAGCTCTGGGGATGGAGCCAACACTTGAGCAAGCTCTGGGTCTGGGATGAGGGCTGTGAATCATGGGCGTGAATTGGGTGGTCAGCGGACTTGACATTGACCCGGCCAGCAGGCTTGAGTGCTGAACAGCTGGCTGTCTTTACAACGGAGCAGCTGGCAGGCTTGACTGTGGAATGGCTGGCGGAGGGGTTCCGGATTGGGATCAGGATCGGGATCGGAAGCTCTCCAGACACCGGATGATTACCTCCTTCCACTATTTCCATTGGCAGATGTGTTCTGTGTGATTAGCTCCTTACTTGATTCACTTGGGTCACATATAGCCTACAAACACGTGCATTTGGACATGGATCTTGTTTAAAATTACAGAATAATCTCACTCACTTACTGTGATCCACAGGTTAAGCCATACTCAGCTACCACAGATCTCCTAAATGTTATGGTTATGCTCTGCTAACTTGCAATTCAATTGTATTTCCGTTTCCATGGTACTACAGAGGCAAATGATTAGATGCAGATGTGAATAATTTCTAGCATTAGTGTTTTGCAGTCTGCACACATTCAGTGCCTGTTGAGGGTGCATTAAATGTATCCATGGAGACAAATGTAACAGGTGCAAATCCATTGTTTGTGTGAGCTGAGAGATCTTCCTGAACATCCTCTGCTGATTTGGCTTTGTTGGAATTGTCTTGAAATTATCCTTTTAATAGCAAGCACTTGCAAGAGGCCTCTATTTCTAAGCGGGCTGAAACGGTGATCGCTGGAAGAAGAACTTCACCAGTGGATTGAGAGTGGATTTTATTCATTTTAATTTACATTTGAGAAGGGTAGAGTGCAAAACACAAAGACTCAGGTGAAATATAATAATTGGTGCACTTTTCTGTACTCTCTGGTCTTTGTCATTTATTGTTAAATGGTCAAGTGCTGACGAGACTCTTTCTTGAAATATCTATAGCATCTTAATGGATGTTCCACACAGTTCAGTGGTTTTATCATGGTTTTATCAGCTGTTTAGACTCTTATTCATGTTAACACAGCGTTTACACATGTATAATGTAAAATCTTTAAAACTGTCTGTATGAACACGGCAATAATAAGTCCAAGATAAAGTTTACAAGGTTTCAATAGGACCTGGGTTAACAAATCCAAGCCTGAAAAGCTCTTTACTCAGCATTTTTGCCAAAAGTCTGCAGGTTATTTAATATACACTTAGGAAACATTAGCATAGTATGTGCTCTAGATGAAGCACAAGGGCAGTTATAAACCTGTAAGAAAAAGGGCACTTTGCCCTTAAAAAGGGATCACAAGAAGACATGCAGGGTTCAACCTCTCAAGGCATTACACAACAGTTTATGCAATGCAGCTTGCAATGTCTCGCCACTCTTTAGCAGGTACAGAAATCATGCAAAATTAAAAGAGCCTGCAGTTTGGATAAAGTCTCATCCCAAATTCATTTTGTACTAAGGGGTCAACATCTGGTTAAAGCTTATGCTGCTTAGGTTTGCTGAGACTGCTTTTTTCTGTTTTGCTTATAAGGAAGGTTTGGGCTGTTGGATATTTTATGCTCATTTACTGTATGTGTAATTTTTTAATTATTTAATTTGATTTGATTATTTAATTTAATAATTTGAGGTCCCAGAGGTTCCAGTATGAGAATATATTCAAGACCCACTAGACATCTATTATATAAGCTTTTACCTTTGTCTGGTCATATTCACATTTTTTTTAACGCTGATTAATATACTGTACAGTGAGTAATGTTGATTATATTTAGGGTCAGATTGAAAAATAAGAGAAAAATAAATAAATAATAATAATAAAAAAATCTGGCTTACACTAGGAACCCATCAGAGAATTGCATTTGACAATTATTATAATCTTTTTTTTTTTTTTTTTTTTTTTTAAGAGAGAACACATATTACCAAATATACAGATCTAATCAAATTCACAAATGTAATAAGATTAGGAAAAGTCAACCAAGGGCCAGGATGTTTCTTTGTTTTAATGTCCAAGAAAAACATGAAAATGTTCAACAGTGGCCGGCAAACATATTAAAGGAATATTTCACTAAATTAAAATTCGTTGAAAAGTCAAAGATTAGAAAAAGTCAACCAAGGGCAGGAAGTTTGAATCAAAGTTCAGATGTACCAACGACAAATTGCAATGGCTACAGTAGACTCACGGTATGTAACTGGATAAACAGGTAAGTAGGCTCAAGACTGAAAAAAAAAACCAATAGCTAAATGCAAACTTAAATGGGGCCCAACGCAGGTGAGTATCATCAACAATGATTGCAAAGTACAACTGAGAGTTCTTGCCAATGGTTGTCCCCTGGCAACTGGGAGGAAGACTGCAGGCAACAGACCTCCTGCAGGAGGAAGTATTGCTGTCTAAAGTCTTACAGGAGCCCACTCTTGATGAACGGCTCCTGACGTTCCTTTTAGTGCTGTTCGACTGTTGTTGTCGGAAGTCCCTGATGAGCTCTGGGTCCAGTATGTCTCTGGCTGGTACCCACAAGCTTTCTTCTGGACCAGGGGTAGGCAAGTTCGTTCCTAGAGAGCCGCAGTCCTGCACAGTTCAGCTTCAACCCTGAAAAAAAAAGCTCACCTGCCTGTACCTTAGTAATCCTGAATGGATTGATGAGCTTGTTCAGGTGTGTTTGATTAGGGTTGAAGCTGAACTCTGCAGGTCTGCGGCTCTATAGGAACGAACTTGCCTACCCCTGTTCTAGACCATAGCCTTGCCAGTCAACCAAATATTGGACTCCTCCCCGTACTTTGCGCTTGTTCAAAAGTCTCTGCACGGAGTAAGCTGGTTGCCCGTCCACCATCTGAGGAACTGGAGGGGGTCTAACTGCAGGAGTCAAAGGAGAGTAGATGACAGGTTTGAGGCATGAAACATGGAATGTGGGGTGTATGCGCATAGACCTGGGCAATTGGAGCTGGTAAGAGACTGGGTTTATTTTCTTGAAAATACTGAATGGTCCCATGTGTCTAGGAACTAGTTTCCATGACTCGAGGCGCAATGGAAGATTTATAGTCAAAAGCCACACTCTCTCCAAGTCTCCAAGTCCAAGTGGATGCCTGCCAGCATTCTTTATCTTGGTATGATGGGCTCTGACCTGTCCTCCTCTTCCTGGGACTTGAACTGTCTTGACAGAGCATCAGGCTTAATATTCTTGGAACCAGGTTTGTAGGAGAAGACAAAGTCAAAACAGTTAAAGAAAAGTGCCCCACTCCACACACTTAAGAAAGTCTTGCTTAAAGCTTGTTTGAGGCTTATCTATTGTCCAGTATCATGTGCTAGTCCTGCCGTTGCATAGGAGGGATTTATGCTTTCGCTGGCTCCACTTGCGAGCCTCCGCTGACTGAGCGCGCACCCGATTAAACGGTCAAGGCTTTATACTCGTCACATTCGCCATCGTACAGGGTCATACGGGTGCTTGAAATCCTTGAAAATGCTGGAAATTTAATGCAGTGTTTTCAAGGTAAAAAAAGAAAATAACAAAAATGCTTGGATTTAGATAATTGCTTGGAAATGCGTGCATTGGGTTAATATTTGCTTCTTTACTGAATGGGTAACCATGGTTTCATTTTATAAGCAGCTCCGCTCGAGTCTGTGCCTGTGGCTGCAGAGTGCTCTTATTAATGCGAGCCCTCCGATAGAAGAGAAAAAAAAGTCTTCTTGGTTTGTTTTCCACGGGAGAGCGTGCGCTTTGAGCATATAAAGTAAACTAAATTTCCCTGCTCAGTTAAACTACATCCTAAGACCGAAATGCATACAATCTTATGCAGGGTTCCCCAGCATCAGAGTAGGTATTATTGGCATTATAATTAATCACACACGGGGTTGAACGCTACAGTTGTGTTCAGATCATGCATTCACTGGACTGGACTCTGGCGAGATGCAGTGGAATCATCAGTCAATAATCAGGAATGCTTGATGCTCGGTTCGGTAAGTTAAATCCTGCATGGATTAACCATCTCATTAATGCTACTAAAATCACATATTGAAGGATGTATGAATATGATGTGTCATTCCCCCACAAAAATAAAATAAAAAGATACTCGACATTAATCGTCATTGTGACAAAAATCTAAGGACATTCAAATAAATGTAAGGACATCCATACAAACCGTTGTACCAGTTCAAATGCGCCGCCAGCTGGCAATTTGATGATTTTTGTTTAGAACAATGCAAATTTCTAATGTGCCTTCAAAATCCAAATGATTTACAAGTACGGGTGTCCATGGGGTATCTGTGCGTGTGCTTAACTAAGGTAAGAGTATGTATGTAAAAAGGTAATTTACCCAGTCATAAAGTGCTGGAAATTGAAATGTCCTTGGAAGTGCTTGGATTTTACTTGAAGGTGTAAGAAACCTGGTGTACCATTCTCTGAACAACAGGGGGCGACGAGGACTAACCATCCTCTAAAACAATCGGGAATCACTAGTGAAAAGTACTGGCTGCATCCGATTCTTGAGGCAGGTGACTCGCTGAGTATCAGGCATTAGGTGCATTCGACTTCTCACAGCACTGTGCAAACCGATTGCAATCTGACTTGAAGCAGTGCATACTGGTTAGAAATTTTGTCCGACTTGAGACTGCGCCGATGCCACATGGCCGTCACGTGTGGCATCAAAGTACAGCGAGAGTGTTTCGAGAGTTTCAGTTCTCCAGAGCGACTGCAAGAGCACTGATGACGACACAGCTGTTTCACGATTGGCCAGATCCACCACATGACAACGATCACATGTGTTCAGGGTTTATTCAACATTTGGAGCTCCAATAACGGCCACAATCTGTGTTTTTAGAATGGTAAAAGGTTTTTTAATGTAGTCGCACTGTCGTATCATACTACACAGATCAAAGCGTATACACCACTGTATTAGCATTTAAACAGCATATGATCATGTTGAACTTTTATTCTTGAAAAATATGGTGCCGTATTAAGCAGTATAAAATTGTCTGTTGTTCATAGAAACGGGATGAACACCCTGCTACTTAAATTAAAGAGGGCACTGCTATTCTCTCCCTCGCATTTAGAGGGGAGAATACCCCTCTCCTAGCCAGTAGGCTATATTAAGAATATCTCAATAACACTGTCTTTTCTCTTTTGCAGGGATGGAACAAGGTTGGTTTTGGGGGGTTCTTCTTCAGGCAGTAATACCTCTCATTATGTTTTGGGTTTAATGTTTAAAGCTCTTGTATGTTCAATTATTTTGGGAGCAAGAACCCCCATAAGGAACCATACCACCAAAGATAAATTGTGTTCAGTAAACTCAAGTAAACTTGCCTAAGTGGTTCCTGTCTGAACTCCTAGTGAGAGCTGTGAGAGGTTCTGCAATGGAACTGATACCTCGAATAAATCTCCTATAAAAGTTGGTGAAACCCAGGAAGGGTTGGACTTGTTGTTTCAATGAATCAGGGTGGGACCACTCCAGGACTGCACGAACCTTGCTGGGATCCATCTGTACACTCCCACGTGACACGATGAAACCCAAGAAAGAGACTGTAGTGCTGCGGAACTCACTTGTCTCTAGTTTGATGAAGAGGTTGTTCAAGAGCAGACAAGAGAGAACCTGATGGACATGTTGAATGTGGTCTCCGTAACTCTGGGAAAATATTAAGATATCATCGAGATATACAAACACACATTTGTTGAGCATCTCTCTCAGAAAATCATTGATAAGGGCTTGGAAGGCAGCCGTGGCATTAGCTATCCCGAAGGGCATCACCTGATACTCGTAATGCCCTGTAGGGGTGTTGAAAGATGTCTTCCATTCATCCCCCTTCCAGGTTCTCACCAGGTAGTCGATTCTGGAGGTCTAACTTAGTGAAGATAGTAGCACCCTGAAGAAGTTCAAAGGCTGTGGCCATAAGTGGTAGTGGCTATCAATTCTTCACCGCGATGTTATTTAGGCCACGATAATCAATGCATGGGCAAAGACCTTTGTCCTTTTCCACAAAAAATAAAATAAAATAAAAAAAAAACAGCCCCTGCCAGTGAAGTGGAAGGCCGAATAAATCCGTTCTCCAGTGCCTTACAAATGTAATCATCCATTGCTAGATGTGACATCGAGAAGAGTCTACCTCTTGGAATTCAAGTTCCAGGCAGCAATTCAATTCAATTTAATTCAATTTTATTTCTAAAGCACATTTAAATTCAACCTTTGTTGGCCAAAGTGCTGTACAATGTAGAAAAATAAAATACAATAAAATAAAAGCAAGTAAACACATACAAATTATGGAGAATTAAAAGCATTAGAAAAAAGTTTTTAACCTGGATTTGAATTCGGCTAATGTGGAGGCGGTTCTGACAAGTAGTGGCAGGCTCTTCCATAGCTTAGGACCAGCTACTGCAAAGGATCTGTCTCCCCTGCGTTGCAGGCGGGACTGTGGTATTCGCAGAAGATGGCCATCTTGGGATCTGAGTGACCTAGCTGGATTGTAAATGCAGCATTCAATGGTGCAATCATAGGGTCAGTGAGGAGGATGAGTATCAGCACAGGATTTACTAAACAAATCCTGGAGAGTGACATATTCCTGGGAAACTCGAGATAGGTCAGGAGATGAAACAATCAGAGCAGGAGGTGTAAGTTTGACTTGAGGAACGGCTAGTACCTTAGTTCTTGGCATATTTGACTCATGCTGGTTCCAGAGTTGTTGTTTAGGCCCCTAAAAAGACTCAGGAGATGAAAGAATTCCGAATTCCTGCAGGGGCTGTGAGCGGAGAGGCGGAGTGTCGATCCCTCTCCCTGGGTGGAAGGAACCGCAGAGCGTGCTTCTGACTCCAGAGATTGGGCGCCGGATCTGGCGGAAGTAGAAGGAGATAGGGACTCGCCCATCTCCATTCCCTCTGCCAAATCCACTTGCGAACCCCACGAGTGCAACTGCCGTTCTGCCTCAGCAGAAGCGGGGCCAGCACTGCGGGGAACACTGGCGAAGGCTCCCTCCTCAAAGAGAGCCCTCCGGGAATGAAGCAGCTGCATCGACATTCTCTCACAATGCCGACACACAATTCCCTCGAGAGCCGACTCAGCATGCTTCGAACCCAGGCAGACCATGCACAGACTCTGTATATCTCTCTGTGTATCAAGCCCTTTCTTTCGGAACATGCTGCACAACTCCTTGTTCAAGCTGTTGTTCTGTCCAGGCTGGACTATTGCAATGCCCTCTTGGCAGGTCTTCCAGCCAATTCTATCAAACCTTTACAAATAATTCAGAACGCGGCAGCAAGATTAATTTTTTATGAGCCAAAAAGAATACATGTCACACCTCTGTTTATCAATTTGCACTGGCTTCCAATAGCTGCTCGTATAAAATTCAAGGCATTGATGTTTGTCTACAAAACTTCCACTGGCTCTGCACCCATTTACGTAAATTTGTTACTTCAGACTTATGTGCCCTCTAGAAGCTTGCGTTCTGCAAGTGAACGTCGCTTGATTGTGCCATCCCAAAGAAGCACAAAGTCACTTTTACGGACTTTTAAATTAAATGTTCCCTTCTGGTGGAATGATCTCCCCAACTAAATCCGGACAGCTGAGTCCTTAGCCATCTTCAAGAATCGGCTTAAAACACATCTTCCATCTTTATTTTGAACTTTAACACTCACTATTCTAATTCTTTTCTTAAAAAAAATCTAACTACTTTTCTAATCTTTTTGTATTCTATTTTCTTTTCATTAATTATGCAATTGTATGTGTGTGTGTGTATGTGTAAAGACCTCTAACACTAGCTTGCTCTATTCTTTTTTTATTCTATCTGTTTTCTTTATATTATATTATTTAAAATACCATGCTCTGTGTACTGTGTTAACCTAACTGAGACTTGTTTTAGCACTTATATATCATTGCTCTTTTTGTTGTTTTTGATTTGCTTCCACTGTCTTCATCTGTAAGTTGCTTTGGATAAAAGCGTCTGCTAAATGAATAAATGTAATGTAAATTTAAATGTAATCTCCGCTTGTTATATATCGCGGGCAGGGAGGAACACACAGTTTTGTTTTTGCCTTACTCTTAGACATGTTTTGGAGCTCTACTGGACAGACAACAGTAAATAAGACTCACAAGACAAACTGAGGACATTCACACACAGAGCGCTTGCTGAAGACGCGTAGCTGACGTCAGCTGCGTGGCACGTGCTTTTATAGCTTTCTGGTCGCTTACGTCACCCCGCCCTTGACGTCACACTCTTCCATTGGACTGATTACACAAGATATTCAGGGCCGCTCACGCTAGACACGTTCCCCGTAGCAGTTCGACGCAGCTCGAGTTCCTGAAGAGGAACTATGGCTAAAGGCAAACTTAAATAGGGCTCTACACAGGTGAGTATCAACAATGATCGCTAAGTGTCACTGAGAGTTCTTGCCATTGGTTGCCCCCTGACAACTGGGAGGAAGATTGCAAGCAACAGACCTCCATCACCCCCTTGTGACTGGGAGCAATACTGCTGGTAAAGGTAGGAGTGTGACCCCTAGCGGTTGGAGGAACTATTGCTGGCTAAAGTCTTATAAAAGATTACTATATGTTATGAATGTGATGCCATTGAAATATTCTCTCATCTGTGGCAGAAATATAAAGTACATTGATGATTGATTCACATATGCAAACATGTCAACATAAAAGAAAGCCAGCCTTTAAAATGATTCAGCATAACTTTCTGATTATTATTATTATGAACTTTTTTTAAGTTATAAAACAGTAGCGGTTTTAATCAGACTGCAAGTGATTCAGTAATATTGTTTAACTTTAACTGGTTGAGACATTAATCGTGTTCATACTTTGTATTTTCTACTTTTCAGTTATGTCGAATGGCACTTAGATGAAGAGGTGACATTACAGACAGGCAATCTTTGCGTGCATATCCACCTCACTTAGAAGGAAATGGGGGTGCAACCCTATCTGTTCCCTTGGCAATTCTTTAAAATCCCCATCAGTCTGTGAATATGCTGTTCTGCATGACCACACTAGCCTATTCTTGGCTGAGCTGAACTGTTCATTGCTTTACTTCTGCCACAATAAAACATACCAGAGCTTTGCCAGCAAAGTAATGGCAGGTGTTATCCTAAATGTATTATGAGAGGCCAAAAGGGTTTTACTACGAGGGCACTAACCACAAATTTTGTACATTCATTGATATATTTTAAAATCAAAGGTGAAATATTACGACTATCTGTCAAGTCAAGTTTAACAAAAACTGAAATGAAGACAAGATGGCATGTAATCCATCTATATGAATATGATTAATAAAAAGCTATGAAAAACTTCAAGTGACAGTGATGAATTAACAGTGGAAGAAAGAACCCTGGAGTGCTTATTTGGCTCACCATTAACTGATGTCATGCTTGTTCTCACAGTAATAAAACACTTAATTGTGATACGAAAAGATATCAATACAAACAATCACATTGTGAGATAAAAAGTCACATTGTAAGATCACAATAACCATTTCTTCACAATTACATTTTTTAAACTTATGTAAACAGGCCTCCATACAAAACAGATTTAGGGCTTTCCTCTTTGCTTCAGTTTTTAGACTCTAAAGAATTCTTCTTATGCCTCTGGTGTTTATTCTTGTAGAATATTCAAGGGAAAATGTAAGAAAAAATCTGTGTTAAAAAATAACTAAAGTATACTAAAGCATTATTTTTTTAATCAAACTATAAAACAATTTCCTATGAAGGCCACATTTGTTTGTTTGTGTCCTGTCCTGTGCTATTTTAAGCTCAGTGTTGTCAGATATTATAATACATGTAAATCCTTGCTGCACTTTGAAATTAAATATTTTGGGTTGAGTGAAGGAGGTAATTCTTTTTACACCACTAGCGACACCTGTGCAAATGTATTTATTTTACTCCTGCTTTCATTTCTTGCTGACATGCCAGGTTTTGCATGCATGTTTTATGGCATTTGTGCTTATTGCCCTTGTGTGTGTGTGTGTGTGTTCAGATAGTGAGTTGTTAGGTAGTGTGATGAAAAAGTAAAGAAGCCACTTAAAATGTAGATCAAGCTTATTTGCTTAACATTTCAATGTTATTTTGTTAGTTCTACTTGAAAATGGTTCCAGTTCCGTTTTAACTGTACACTACAGTAATTTTTTGCCTTCAATTTATATATGATATTTTTGAAGGCATTCTAAACTACCCACCTATTCAAACTGAACTCAAATAAAAAAGCTCTCTTCTGAAATTGGAAAGCACTACAGTCACAATAGCAGACAACACTATTTATGCAACTCGTGAGACCTTGAAAGGTTCAGCAGGAGTTTTAAGAAAAAATCTACCCAAAGTTGTGAAATGAGTTACAAATCATTACAGCTTTGCATTAAGGCAAGTTTCACACATCCACATAAATCAATTTTAACCGCTTAAAGAAAGTTTGTTTGAAATATCAAAGATGGAGTTCCATAAGAATTAACTGTGCCCTCTTATTTATTTGCAAATACTGTCTGTATTGTTTTAGCGCCAACTAAATTTGGAAATTATATAAATCAGTGGCACAAAAACACCCATAATTTTTTTTTTAAAAGTAGTTTGTGACAAGCGAAACATAAGTACACCTAGACATGAAAATTAAAATGGTTCTCATGCTTTGGTTTTCATAAATAGTTTCTAAAAAAGCAACAAAAAAACAAACAAACAAAAAAAATTATTAAAATAAATAAACTAATAATCTTTTTTACTAAACCATCAATCAACCAATAACATTTAAGATTCAGGTCACACATGGAAAGGTAACCTGATATCCAGTTATATGTCATGATTTTGGTGTACAGTGTTTCTAGTGTGTTTGTAGTTTCTTCTCCTGCAATGCACATAAGTTGATTTCATTCATATGTGATATGTGCTCTGACACCAGTTATTAGCTGAATAAATTAATAAATTATAATTGACACTGAACATGAAAAAATACAAAAAGAATACTAAAAGAAATAAAACACAAAATAGATGCAATGAAGATTATACAGTCAAGTTTGGGTGAAATATCTTCACTATTTCATAGAATCTTCTATGATGCCTCAAATGGCGCTTTTCAATTACCAGTACCAGCTCGACTCGACTTGCCTCGTCTTGGCACGGCTTCTCACAGCAAGAAGACAAACGTTGTTTCAGGAGAGGCAGAGGACAGCAAAACGAAACACTGCTGAAAAAACAGGAGAGATTACTCCGTCTGGCGTGTGCAATGATGACGCAGTGAATAGTGACGATTCTCTCTAACCAATCAGCAGTCTGCCATGTTTTCACGTCACATTTTAGTATCGCCTCAGCTCACCTCAGCTCGCTCATAACCTCTTTGGAGGTGATACGAAAAAGAGTACCTGGAAGCAGGTACAGGTACAACTTTTACACAGTGGAAAACCAAACAAAGGCGAGTCGAGTCGAGCTGGCACTGTGTAGTGGAAAAGCACCATAAGTCCAGCATACATGTGTATTCTTAGTGGCAGTTTCTCTCTGCAGATGATCTGTAAACTGCATTCTCCGGTTCTAACTCTATCGTGATATTAACTCTATAGCTTATTAACTCTATGGCTTTCCCAACTTATTTATGCATTTGCGTGGCACATTATTTCTTCTGCGTGCTCTGTGGGCTCTTTCTTGGGATATGTGATAAAGTTTGTATAAGTGGAAAAGAAAGAAGTCGGAGTCAGCACGACTGAGGCTCATGACAATTTATTTAGCACAATAAAATAAACAGTATCAGTGTGATCACATGCAACAAACTAAGATAAACTTGGCACACTTGCGGGACCTCCCACACGGCGAAAAAGAGGGGTTTCAACCACCTTTTCCAATTTTTGGCATCCTCGCAAACAAACTTCCCAATCATGGTTTTTAATGTGCGATTAAATCGTTCCACCAGCCCGTCTGTTTGTGGGTGATAGGCACTGGTGCGTATCAACTTAATGCCCAATAATTAATAGGCTACAGCTTGCGTAACATACATGACATGAACATTGTGCCTTGATCAGTGAGAATCTCTTTTGGGATTCCCACTTGGGAGATTAATCGAAACAGCTGAAATGTTGCGAAGCTCCACTGCTGCCGGGTATCGGGTTGCATAGTCCACCAGCACTAATGCAAATGGGTGCCCATGTGCCAATCGTTCTAATGGCCCGAGGTCCATACCAATTCTCTCGAAGGGGACCTGCATAAGAGGGAGAGAGCGCAAAGGCGCTTTTGGGGAGGCCGGTGGATTCACCAGCTGACATTCACGACAAGCCAGGCACCACCTGTGCACATTCTTGTTCCAAAAAAATCTGGTCATGAGATGATTTAGTGTTGCCGCCTGTCCCAAATGTCCCACCATGGGATTAGAATGAGCTTCCTGGAATAACATTTCCCGATGGCTTATGGAACTAACAACTGAGTTGTATCCTGCTTTGTCTGAGTTTCTTGTGTCTTGTGTCTCTTTTAAAATAGCAAAATAGGGATAGGAAAGCAGCCATGCTGGTTGGAGACGCTGACAGTCGATGGATTGGACCTGCTCAAAATGCACATTTTAAGGTGTCATCCTGGGACTGCTCCAGGGGAAAATCATCATGCTCAGTGAGGATTAGCCCCTCATCTGCAGTCCTTTCCCCTGACTGACTGGTCCGGATTCAGGCACTCCCATATGCGCATCTGCTCCCTGCTCCCCAGCTTTTTTGACCACAAGAAACATCTGCATACAAACACCCCATTAATTGTCGAAATGCTGGCCAATTTGTTCCCAAAATGAGTGGATGTCGGAGGTGTGGGTTAACTGTCACCTCTACACTATGCTTTTTCCCCTGAAATTGAATAAGCGCGGCCATTAAAGGATACTTTACCACATCCCCATGCATGCACCGTACCGGAACCAAGCGGCTTTTGTCCAATGCCTCGAGCTGAATCAGGCTTTGATGGATTGAGGTCTAGTTACATCCGGAATCCACCAAAACCAGATATGTACCTCCCTTAATTCTCACAGGTATTTGGTAAAGGCCAGCCTGATTGGGGGCAGCCTGTGGGTCAGTCTTCCCCCGCTGCCCCAGTGGCAGGGAGTGGGTCAAGGAATTGGCGTGGGGAGAGTGGAGAGAACGGTACCCCGGGGCGACGCTCTCGGGCCAGCAGATGACCCCAGGATTGGTCCACCCTTTCGCCCAGATCCAGAGAGCGGTACCTCTGGCGATGTTGTTCTGGGCTTAGGCCAACCCGCTGCTCTCTTCAGGTCAGTAGGATGGCTCTCTTCAGGTCAGTAAAGACCAGGAGGTTCTGGATGGGCACCTGTGCCTCCCCTGAGAGCAGGGGATGAGAAGCACTGGCCAGTCCGCCTTCGCCCCATCAACTGCTTTCACAGACTTTTTAAAAAGGTCAGTGAACGCCTCTGGATCATCCTGGGGCCCCATCTTATTCAGGGGCACATGAGTGGGTGCCCCCACATTCCGTGTTGGCGGCCCCCCTTCCCGTACCTCCTGGTCCATCCAGCTCTGGAACAGCTCACGGTCCTCCTGCTGTGCCTGCACCAGGGCATGGAAACAATGCTCTTGGTCTTCCCTCATCTCGATGAGGGCCTGATGCTGTTCCTGATGGTGGCCCACGAGCAATTGAATCACTTCTTCAAATGACGACGTTGACGGAGACTGCATGTTTAAAGTTCATATAAGGGGAGAAGGAAGAAGTCAGATTTGGTGTGACTGAGGCTCGTGACAATTAATTCAGCACAACAAAGTAAAGAGTATCAGCGTGATCACAAACAACGAAATAAGATAAACTCTGGGCACGTTGCTTTCTAACGAAGTCCCACCAGCAACACAACAGGGAAACACAGCCACGAGCCCTCAGCTGCTCTCTATCTGCAAATTCTGTCACTCAGTTACCCCATTCCAATCACTGTAATTAGAATCAGGTAAATGTTATTTTGTACTTGACCTACTTACTCATCGCTCGTCTCCGAACGCTCGCTCCGGCTGAAAATGCCGCTAAACCACGCCCCCTCACTTCTAAACATTAGATCACTTGCACCCAAAGCGGTTAATATAAATAAAATGATCACAGATAATAGTTTTATGTACTCTGCTTGACTGAAACCTTGCTAAAACCAAATCATTATATTGGTCTAAATGGGTCTACTCCACTGTTATAAGCATGAGCCCCGTCAGACATTCATTACGGCGTTGTTGCAACAATACATAGTTCAATTCTCAGTGTTACTCAGAAAACAGGATACAGGTTTAACTCATTCAAAATACTTCTGCTTAATGTTACACTGTCAGATATGCAAAATAAATCTATTGTATCTCTTGCACTGGCTACTGTGTATAGACCACCAGGACCGTATACAAATTACCCAAAAGAATTTGCAGATTTTCTCTCAGAGATTTTAACATTCATGTTGATAATAAAAATTATGCATTAGGACTTGTGTTTACTGACCTAATAAACTCTTTTGGAGTCAAACAAATCGACACCAGGCCCACTCATTGTTTTAATCATATGATAGATTTAATTATATTTTCAAAAAGTTGTGTCTGCTCAATTGTGCTCCTTCCTGCAACAACAACAACAACAACAATCTCTGTGAAGATTTTCAGTCAGGTTTCAGGCCCCACCATAAAACAGAAACTGCACTTGTTAAAATTATAAATGATTTGATTCTTGCATCAGACCAAGGCTAAATCTCATTGCTAGTTTAACTTGATCTTGCTGTGTTCGACACCATGGATCATGACATACTTATAGATCGATTACAAAACAATACGGGTATTTAAGGGCAGGCTTTAAGATTTAAGATGGTTTGTCCGATCTCTACCACTTTGTTTATTTAAACAGGGAGTCATCTCAGTTATCACCAGTAAAGTATGGAGTGCCACAAGGATCTGTCTTAGGTCCTCTGCTATTTTCAATATACATGTTTCCCCTTGGTATCATTAGAAAATACAGGATTAGTTTCCACTGTTATGTTGATGATACTCAAATTTATATCTCAACAAGACCAGATAAAACATATAAATTATCAAAGCTAACAGAGTCTGTTAAAAATTTAATACTGTAGATTGGATGACTAATTATTTTCTCCTATTAAATTCGGATAAGACAGGGATATTACTAATTAGACCAAAAAACAGTACACAGAATCTCTTTGATTACAATTTGCAACTAGACAGATGTACTGTTAAATCAAAAATCTGGGTGTTAGATTAGACATCAACTTTTCTTTTAAAAATCATATTTTCCATGTTACAAAAACAGCATTCTTCCATCTTAGAAACATTGCCAAGCTACGAAACATGTTACCTGTTTCTGATGCAGAAAAGCTATGTCATGCATTAATGACCTCTAAACTGGACTATTTTAATGCACTGCTAGATGGTTGTCCTGCATCCTCAATAAACAAGCTACAGCTAGTCCAAAATGCAGAGTCTTTACCAGGTCAAAAAAATATTATCATATTACCCCAATTACATGTACATAATTGTGTTTTTGAGAAAGAAATGTTTATGTGTGGTTAGTAAAAAACTAAACATTTCAAATTACTTGAATAAAGCCATAAAACACATACAGAAAATTTGTTCATAAGACTTTTGAGAACGTACTCGGTTACTAAACGTAACCTCGGTTCTCTCTAGAAGAGCGAACGAGTACTGCGTCTTAGCTAAGACGCTACGGGAAAAGTCTCTTTTCACGAAATACTGAAGCAAAAAATTATCCTTAATTTTGTATTTTTGTAAAGCGCATTTGCAGCAGTACACAGCCGTTCTCTTACGAGAGCTCTCTCGTACTGCATCTTAGCTAAGACGCTACGGGAACCCAATGTAAAACGCTGTGCGCGCAGGGATCACACACCAATAAACCTGAAGCAACGCCCAGGATTTACAGTGCACAGTCACCTGAGGGACTCACAGAGAGTCCAGGACAGAAAAGGGGAAAAGCCCTCCGTCCCATATCTAGCAGCATCCGTAGATGCGGCAATATGACATCACACAGCCGAGGCAAGGCCTGACCAATGTGGCAATGCGGGTCTTACGCAATACTGCCCATATAACAGTCGGCAGCGCATAGCGCTCGTGAACTCAGAATTCCCTTCAGGGCCCTGATTCGACTATACCGAGAGTAGCCTTGCTTGCAAGGCGGGAACCTCCAGGTTATAAAACCTGATAAATGTAGACGGCGAGGCCCAACCTGCCGCCATACATATACCCTGCAAGGAGATCCCAGTAGACCACGCCCATGACGAGGCGACGCCTCTTGTGGAGTGTTCTCTGACGCCCAACGGGCACTGAAGGCCCTTGGAAGCATAAGCTAACGCTATGGCGTCAACTATCCATCTGGATAGAGTCTGTCTCGAAACAGCCATTCCCTTGGAACGTCCACCGAACGAGACAAACAGCTGCTCCGTATGCCGAAAGGCAGCAGAGCGAGACACATAAGTTCTTAAAACCCTGACAGGGCAAAGAAGATTTGAGTCTCTATCCTCTCCTGACACCGGCAGGGCAGACAGGGCAATAACCTGAGCCCGAAACGGCGTGTTGAGGGATTTCGGCACATACCCGTGCCTTGGTTTGAGTATGACCCTTGAGTCATTAGGCCCCAACTCTAAGCACGACTGGCTCACCGAGAGTGTGTGCAAATCAAGAATACTACAAGAATACTGTCTTGAACGACAGATGCTGAAGGCTAACCGATTGGATAGGCTCAAAAAGGGGGACCCTTCATGGCCTCCAAAACCGCCGCGAGGTCCCACATAGGGACTGACGGAGGTCTGGGAGGATTCAGCCTCCTAGCTCCTCTGAGGAACCGGATGACCAAATCATTCCTTCCTATTGACTGACCGAGCGCTGTTTCAGAAAACGCTGCGATGGCCGCGACATAAACTTTGAGCGTGGATGGGGCTCTGCCCTTATCCAACAGCTCCTGTAGGAAGGAGAGAACCTCCGTCACCTCACAACTAAGGGGTGAATAACCTCGAGCTGTGCACCAGCTGGAGAACACCGACCACTTCGAGGCATACAGATGTCGTGTCGACGGAGCTCTAGCCTGAGTGATGGTATTTAGCACTCCCACCGTGAGATCAGCGGGTAATCGTTGAGTGCCCACACATGGAGGGACCACAACTCCGGTTGAGGGTGCCAAATCGAGCCCTTGGCCTGCGAGAGGAGGTCTCTCCTCAACGGTACTGGCCACGGGGCGACATCTGCCAACTGCATCAAATCTGGGAACCATGGTTGGTTCTTCCAAAGAGGTGCTACAAGCAGTATTGAACATCTCGTTTCTCTCACCCGTTCTATCACCTGCGGAAGGAGGGAGACGGGAGGGAAAGCATAAAGCGGGCAGCACGGCCATTCCCGTGACAGCGCGCTTTCGTTCTTGGAAAAGAACACAGAGTGAGTTTTCGTGGGACGCGAAGAGGTCCATCTCCGCTCTGCCAAATCTCTCCCACAACAGCCGGACTGTTTGCGGGTGTAGAGACCATTCGCCCGTAGGAACATTGCCTCTGGACAGCCTGTCTGGACCCAGATTCTGTAGCCCAGGCACATGCACTGCCCTCAGCGAACGCACGTTCCGCTGAGCCCAAACCAGGAGGCGTTCCGCCAGCCTGTACAGGTTTCGGGACCCGAGACTGCCCTGGCGATTTATGTAGGACACCACAGACATGTTGTCCGAACGGACTAAGACGTGGTGATCCTTGATTTGGGGACAAAAGCACATCAGCGCGTTCTCCACTGCCAGCATTTCCAGACAATTGATATGATGGAGCTTTTCCCGTTCTGACCACAGGCCAAAGGACGGTCTGCCCTCGAGCAGCGCTCCCCATCCCGAAGTGGAGGCGTCCGTCGACACCATCTTCACATTCGGGGAAGTCCCCAGGCTTACACCTGATTGTTACCAGCCGTTCGCTGTCCAAGGTGCCAGAGCTGCGACACAGCTCTGATTGACCTTGAGATGCAGCCGGCCAGACGCCCACGCTCTGCGCGGGACCCGCGCCTTCAGCCAGAACTGCAGGGGCGCATGCGGAGCAGGCCCAGCTGCAGAGCCGGAGATGCTGAGGCCATGAGGCCCAGCATCTTCTGACAGTGTTTGAGCGACACGGTCGCGCCGCAGCGGAAAGAACTCGCTGCGCGCTGAATGCCCATCACGCGCTGTGGTGACAGCTGCGCCGTCATGGAACATGAGTTCAGAACAAGGGCGTAACTTTGGGTCTACCATTGGGGGGGTTAAACTCGCGGCATATTTATTTATTTATTAATTTATTGTATTATTTTCTTGTGTAAAAGGTAACATGCTAATTTGCATAATTTAATTATGCAATCCCCCCCAAAACGGGTGACTGTATTGGAGCAAACAGCAGTTACAATTCAGTGACATTGGTTCTACACAGTCCCTGGCACCCTCTGGCTTTACCTCATAGGACACTGGCAAACGAACATCTAGCCAGCCAACTCCAGTCAACAAAACAAATCATCAGCTAACTCAGTGTTTCTCAAACTTTTCTGCCATTCCCCACTTCAGAGGTAGGAAAGGGTTCCGAGCCCCACCTGTCCCCAATCACCCCAACAAAATGTTAATAAACTAGGCTTTAAGTTTAACTGTTAAAATGTATTTTATTAACATCACATTTTAAAAACTTAACATCAAATAACAGCATTAAAAAATTTCAAATAAAGAAAATGAAAGTGCAATTATATTATCACTTTGCATGAAATAAGACTCAAAATTAGATTAAAAAATAATAATAATTGTGTTTGCATTTAGCTTCTGATAACATCAATACAAGTGTGGACTAACATTAACCTAGTTGTGCTTTGATTCATTTTGACACTTTGCAAAATCCATGCAAAAAGAACAACAAAAAAACAAACAAACAAACAAACAAAAATAAAAATAATCTCAAATTTAACCAGAGGTGGTAAATTCCTAATAATGTACGTATTTTTTTAGATATTTTAATAAGATAGATACCTAAAATACGTTGCGCATACAGCTCAAGTAATGCGATCGTTATAAAGGTGTTTGAACAACAAAACACATCCACTTGCACATATTTGACAATCGGAATATCAGATATATCCTGCTATAGCTAACACATTTGTGAAATTTTGAATAAAAAAGGAAATAAAAGCAGATCATCAGTCATTCAGCACTATTGTGGCTACGGTGTGACAAGCAATGAATGGCGCGTCTCCATGGGAACCATAAAGCGATACTACGATCAATAACGGTAGCCTTGAAATACTTTTAAACTTACGTGTGAAGAGGTTAAGTAACGTCAAGGCTTACATTTAAATGTGTCTTTGTTTTGAGTGTATGGTCAATAAATAACGGAATTTAAAAGATGGGCACAAAACCTGTTTGTCATGTTTCTATTCCCCACACTTTGAGAAACGCTGAGCTAACTTAACAGCTAACTTAAGGGTACCTCCGTTTGGTCAGGATTTTTCGTTTTTTCTTTTTTTTTTCTTTTTTCTTTTTTTTTGGCTGGTGTCGACAAACAATAAAAAATCGTTGTCTGGCTGCCTTTCAGTGTCCTTTTCATCTTTCCGTCAGCTTTCTCCAACCATTCATCCCATCGACTGCGCAAAATAGTGAACAAACTTGGTACAGAAAGCGGGTTGGGTAATACCAGAGACTTTGGTAATACCAAATCGGTGCGGTGGGCGGGGGTACATTACAGATTATTTAAAATATGATACTATCTTTCTTGCTGGCAAATGAAATTAATAAAGAAAATGAACAAAAGTATTCATTCTGAATATTTCATATCTATTTTAATCTGAATGATGTGATGATATTGGGGGGGTTATATTAGCTGGATCTGATTTTTGGGGGGGTCATGACCCCCGTAACCCCCGTGCAAATTACGCGCATGGTTCAGAACTATACCCAGAAACAGAATCGTCTGACTGGGGGTCAGCAAACTCTTTGCCCAATTGACACTGAGGCCGAGTTTCTCGAGGTGATCGAGCAAAACGGCCCTGTGGTCCACGAGCTCCGCTCGTGATCGGGCTAGAACCAGCCAGTCGTCCAAATAATTCAGCACTAGCATGCCTCTGAGTCTGAGAGGAGCGAGCGCTGCATCCATGCACCTCGTAAATGTACGAGGAGCCACGGACAAGCCGAACGGCAGGACTGTAAACTGGTATGCTTGGCCCTCGAAGGCGAATCTCAAATATCGCCTGTGGTTTGACGCTATCTGTATTTGAAAATACGCGTCCTTCAGATCTATTGACATGAACCAGTCCCCTCTGCGAATCTGCGCGAGGAGCTTCCTGGTCGTAAGCATTTTGAAACTGCGTTTCATCAATGCCTTGTTCAGCTGTCTTAGATCCAGTATGGGCCTGAGACCCCCTTTTCTCTTGGGCACCAGAAAGTACCTGCTGTACAGCCCCCCCTCGCTTTGAGCTTGGGACACAGGCTCTACAGCCCCTTTGCTCAACAGTTTTGATATTTCGGCCCGAAGTATGTGTGCTACTTCTGTTTTGACCGTAGTTTCGACGCGCGCTGAAAAGCGCGGAGGGCGTCGAAAAAACTGTAGCGAGTGGCCTCTCTTTATAATGCCTAGCACCCAATCCGAAACCCCTGGAAGCGCTGACCATGCATCTGCATGAATGGCTAAGGGCTGGATGTGAAGCGCGCTCTGTTGACCGGGCAACGGCGGCGCTCGGGTGTGCTGCGCATTTGAGGCGGGGAGCGCGCTGATCACAGCGGGCAGATCGCTCCTCCTCGACCCCGTCTCGGTGCTTAACCGACTGGGGGAAGGCTGAGCAGGTCCCGTGGGGCTTGATATGGTTGCGAGTAACTGTGGGCTGCATATGTGCACATTTACCACCTTCAACTCGCTGTCTGCTTGTGCAGAGCGTACATGTGACATAGTGTATGTGGGCAATGGGAAGTGGGCACGTTTACTATGCGGCGCGCTCGACCGATCTGTGTCGATCTTATGTGCGCGAGCCCTGTGTGCAGGGCTGTGCTTACATGTGGAGATGGGCACTGAGGAGTGGGCATCGTCCTTACATTTATAGCACCATCGGCCGTGGCCGGAACACCAGAAAACACACTCTTTTCGTGAAACATCTGGGTAGCCGTGATAATGGCTTTTGTGTGCAGGCAAGCGGGCACTCGTGCAGGCTTGCGCATTGCAGAAGACACTGAGGCAGTCACAACTCTTGGAACTGCAACAGCGGCGCGCTTGGGTGAGAGCTCGGCCGCAGCGGAACTCGAACACCAGCGCTTTCCCAGTAGTGCTAGGATGCTTTCGGGGCTTCTGGCTTCACCGCAATCCTCTGCCGCGGCTCCCGCGGTGCGGGGCCACGGCTTGAAGAGCGAGAACGGGGTCCCAGCTGCGTTGCTAACGCTGTCGCGATGACGCAGTTGGAGGCGGTGGGCGTGGCTGAGAGCTCTGTGGGGCCGGCCTAGAGCGGCTAGCTGCTGAACCGGAGCGCTTCGGCAAGAAGTGCTTTAACGCCAGCGAAGCTTTCTGGGCCTCGGCGAATCTCTCCACAAACTCGTTGACAGATGATCCGAAGAGGCCAGCAGGAGTCAGCGGCGCGTCGAGGAACACAGCGCGCTCAGATTCCTTGATGTCAGAAAGCGTCAGCCACAAATGCCTCTCAGCCACCGTAGCGGAAGCCATAACCCGTCCCATGGCCTGTGCAGCGGACTTAGTAGCGCGGAGGGAGAGATCCGAAGCACTCCTCAGATCCGCGAGACAGATCGCTTCAGGTCCCATCTAATCCAGCTTGCGGAGGAGATCGCCCTGGAAAATCTGCAGCGTGGCCATGGTGTGTAGCGCAGACGCAGCCTGCCCAGCAGCAGAGAAGATCCGTGCGAGCAGCGATGACGTCATGCGGCAGGCTTTGGATGGCAACGCCGCCTTAGTCCGCCGTCCAGCAGAGGGCGGGCAAAGGTGCGCTGCTATAGCCTGTTCCACCGGCGGAAGTGACAGGTAGCCTCTGTTTTTAGCACCGTCCAGTGAGGAGAATGCTGGCGAAACAGATGAACGGATTCTCGCCGAAAATGGAGCGTTCCAAGCTTTCGCCACTTCTTCGTGAAGCTCAGGAAGAAAGGGGGCGTGCTTTGAGCTTGAAGAAGAATGCTCATCCGGGAGATAGCTACCATCCAGCCGGGAACATGAAGGGGGCGCTGGTGCAGACCACGCGAAGCCGAGGCTCGCCGCGGCCAGCGCGAGCACTCGCATCAGCTCTTTATCGATATCCCCCCGTCTGCCGGGCCTCTGAGCAGAGGGCGCGAGATCCACGGAGCTCGCCCAACCCTCACTGCCCGAAGCAAGCAGAGAGCACGTGTCCTCTTCCTCCGACGCGGGCCTGAGATCCACTTCCTCGGATGACGCGTCGGCAGACAGCGGACGCTGAACATCGGGAAGCGATGCAGGGGAGGCCGACGAGGCGGAGGGAACCGGCGAGCTCGGCCGAGCTGGAGGCGGTTCCGGTAGGTGCTGCGAGCGGCGCTTCTTACGCCGCTGCGGCGCAGCGGATGATGCAGGCTTCGAGAAGGATGCCAGGCGAGTCCTCAGAGTCACCATAGGCATTAGCTCGCAATGAGGGCAGCCGCCGTCAGCGAGCGCGAGCGCTGCATGGTCCTCACCCAGACAGGAGACGCAGATGACGTGACGGTCTCCTTTGCTGAGCGGGGCTCTGCACGAGCCGCACGAGGGCATCTTTAAAAAGCGTTGCAGGGCGAACACACACAGGACATATAAGGATACAAGGATACAAAGGATATAGGCGCCGGACAGCGCAGCAGGAACGGCAGTGGAAGGCGGCGAGGCCAGCAGCTTCAGAATGGCTCGTCCCGCTGATATGCTTCTCAGACGGCACTTGTTTCCTCCGTGATCCAGCGATGCGTGAGCTTCGCTGAAGCGATGAAAAATCAGGTGAGTCAGCCTTTTCGAGCTCCTTTTATAGGTTGGGCCACACCCGTTTCGGCGGGAAGTGGCAAGAAGGGCGCGAAGCGCCCTTATTGGTCTGATGTTGCATCAGCCTGCGCTCGATAGGCTGTGCAGTTGCCGCAGAACAAGCCAATGAGCGAACGAGCCGTCTCGCCTATGGCTGTGTACTGCTGCAAATGCGCTTTACAAAAATACAAAATTAAGGATAATTTTTTGCTTCAGTATTTCGTGAAAAGAGACTTTTGCGCTAAGACGCAGTACGAGAGAGCTCTCGTAAGAGAACTGGACCTTGTAGCCAAGAGTTTTGCTTTAAAATTATGAAAACAATTATCCTGTTCACTCATTCACAGGAAACAATTTGTACTGTACAACAGCATGTAAAAATCTTTATGGCTGAACAAATAATTTCTTTGCACTATTCTACTTCCTTCAAATTATGTTATCAATTACTTATCATCATGTCATTTCAAATCCTTAATCCAAATTAAGTAATTTTTTATCAAATCTGAAGGCTTTCTGACCTACATAGCATAGACAGCATCGCAACTACCGTGTTCAAGGTCCAGAAAAGTATTAAGGACATCCATAAAATAGTTCAACCTTAATTTTATGAAGCTACGAGAATACTTTTTGTGTGCAAAGAAAGCAAAAACAATGACTTTATACAACAATTATTTCCCCTATCAGTCTTTTATATGCATTCATGAGCGTACCCAAAAACATACAAAGAAATTGTTTAATAAAGTTTTTTTTTTGCATACAAAAAGTATTATCATAGCGTCAGTTGTCACGTGGACTATTTGAACAATTTCCTTACTACCTTTCTGGGCCTTAAATGTTGTAGTTGTATTGCTGTCAGAAGACTTTCAGAATTTATCAAAAATATCTTAATTTGTGTTCCTAAAACGAACAAAGGTCTTATGGGTTTGGAATGATAAGTAATTAATGACAGAATTTTCATTTTTGGGTGAACTATCCCTTTAATCACACATGCTGTAAGTTCAGATATGTACATTTGTTCAATCTGTTCGAAGGTAACTGATTTTACCTTAAGCCATGAGCGTAATCCAAATGCCATGAGCTTTAACCGAGGTGAATGGATGAGGGCTGAGAGGCGTATTGGCATAAAAAGCCAGTGAAGCAGTCACCACGACACATTATAAACTCAGGGTTGACCCCACCGAGCAGTATTACTATAAGTGGCAATATAAATGTAAATGGAATACTTCAACTTAGAGACCGGTAAAGATGTAAACAATTACTCAATTCCATTACATGTGGAAATAAATAACACACAACATAGTTGCCAATATGATTAGTTCAGATTTATGGGTTCTATTACTACATTTTATGGCAATGAAATGCTGCGCATGTTGATGTGATTATTGTTTAGTATACATAATATGATCTCCTGATTTAACTGAATTTTATTATGCACAATAATCATGAGCCTGCTTCTCCCAATATAATTGTAAGTCTTTAGAGAAGGGTCTATTGACTGTGGGTTTATAACCAACTCTTTCTGTTTTCATATTATGGCTTATTGCTTTTTGATGAATTTCAACACTAAAAGTTCACATGAAGTACAGTCTCAGAAAACAGAACCAACCGCAAAAGCATTTGGATGCAACCTAAAATTAAATAATTTTTTCTAAATTAAAAAATAATTAGGTATTTAGAGCACGTTAAGCTTTTTATGTACAGTATACTCATCCAGGCTTCATCCAATCATCATCAGCTTCACAAAGAGGAATAAATAAAAGACACTGTGTGCTCGACCTAGTCTTTTTCTGTGCTTACATCAGATGCCTTAAGAATTAGTATTTCAAAACCTCAAAACTTTCATTTCGATATTCATTATAGACCTTTCCCACATGCATAAATGCTTCCTTGCACTTTAGACTCCTTCAGAGAGAGCTGAATGCATGCAATTAGATATGAAGGAGCCTCATATGACATGCACCTCAAACCCGATGCTCTCCAGATGCAGAGAGTATCTAATATTTCTTGTCTTTTGATAAATATGAAGAAGTCTCAGACACAGCAGCTTGAAGATTATTTGTGAATAAACTCTAAGCTAAAAAATGTGGACACATGGAGACAATGATTAAATTATTTAACCTACATTCAGTTAAAATGGTGACTCTTCCAGAAAACACAGCCTCAAATGGATTTTGTAGCTCTGCATATGGATGCAGAATTGCTGTACCTTCCTTTTTTAAGGCTGTATAACACATTTGTCTGCATATATCTGTTACAAACACGCCAGGTTCCACCTCCACGCAATCACTACGCATGCCCTCACCGGAATACTAAGCACATCCACCTGATCCTCATCACCACCCAATCACCTCAGCACCATAAAAACCACACACACGCACTCAATCGATGTCCGGTCTCGTTCGCAACAAGGTCTTACCTGTATGCTAACTCTAAGGACTAACTCTTCTTCTACTTACCTCTCTCCAGCGATTCTCCGAAGATCCAGATCCCCAGTGTGCGTGTGTGTGGTTCACCTTCCTCCTCTGACATCTTCACCTAGCCTGCACGGATCCATCCCTCACTCCACCCTACACTACCTGCTCCTCTGCTTGTGTCTGTTCAATAAACCATTCTGTCTGTTACTCCTCAGCCTCCCGAGTGATCCGTAACAGAACACCGGACCCAACACCGCCAGACACAAGCATGAGCCTCACGGACCCCTTTCAAGATCTGGTTAATGCACTCCGAAAGACACTCACGGCTACAACTGCATCCCAAACACCAGCGAGCACTTCCGTCAACGATGCCAGCACTTCCTCACCTTCCATTCATGCCAGTCCCATGGCCCGGCCAGTGCCCTACTCTGGTGCGGCAGAGGAATGCAGCGATTTCCTCCTACAATGCTAGCTGGTCCTGGAGATGCAACCGCACTTGTACCCCACTGAGAGATCTAAGGTAGCCTTTGTAATTTCTCAACTGCAAGGTAAAGCACTACTGTGGGCAGATTCAATATGGACTCAAAATAACCCAGTTATCCAGTCTTATTCCAGCTTTATCGACCACTCCATTAAGTTTTCGGCAGACCAGCTTGGGACTCTTCCATTGGTGAGAAGCTGTATAATCTCAAACAGGGGAAAATGTCTGTCAATGAATATGCCCTTCAGTTTAGGACTCTAGCGGCCTCCAGTGGATGGAACGAACAGGCTTTACTGACCACCTACCGTCAGGGATTGGAACCTTGAGTGCGGTTGCATCTCGCTGCATACGAGGACACCATCGGGCTAGAAAGATTCATCCAGCTGTCCATCCGCTTCGCCACTTGTATGCAGTCGTGCCTCGAAGAGCACCAGGGCCAGGCGTATTCCTCTACGCCACTCCAGAGGCTGTCAGCTCCCCAGAACCAGCCAGTGAACCCATGCTACTAGACTCCTATCGTCTCTCTATGGCTGAACGACAAAGACGGCTGGCCCAGAATCTGTGCCTCTACTGTGCAGCCCCGGGGCATGCCATCGCTGCATGCTCCGTCCGTCCTCCTCGTCCCATGGTGAGTGCCATTCCCCCTTCAAGATACCAAATGAAACTACTCACCACTGTTCTGACACTTACTGCCGCTGACATATCTCTTCCAGTTTCCGCCCTCCTCGATTCTGGGTCAGCCGGCAACTTCATCTCCGGCGCCCTCTACCGTCAGCTCAAGCTCGCTACCACGGCAACGCCCTCAGCCTACCAAGTCCACACTATCACCGGCAAGCCGTTAAGCAGGAGATGCGTGCGTCATAGTGTGGGTCCCATATGCCTCCAAACCGGACTACTCCATCACGAGGAAATCCATCTGCTGGTTCTGGAGGAATCCACTGCTGACATGATTCTAGGGCGCCCGTGGTTAGAGCAGCACAACCCCGTAATCTCCTGGAAGACGGGAGAAGTCCTGAAGTGGGGCGATGCCTGTTTCAAGAGCTCCATCTCAGGTTGTCCAGTTCCAGCCACACCTTCCCCCTGAACCTCTTCCAGTCTGTTCCACATCAATAGAGAGCCCAGTGGAAAACCAATCCATCGCCATCCCTCACTGCTACGCCCCCTTCAGTGATGTCTTCTGCCCCAAACGGGCCTCCAAGCTGCCTCCACACCGGCCGTGGGACTGTGCAATCGATCTGCTGCCGGGTGAACCAGTGCCTAAAGGAAGGATATACCCCCTATCCATTCCTGAGGAGAAGGCCACGGAGGAGTACATCAAGGAGGCGCTGGCTCAGGGTTATATTCGTCCATCGACCTCCCCTGCTGCTTCAAGTTTCTTCTTTGTGGAGAAAAAGGACGGAGGTTTAAGACCATGCATTGATTATCGGGCTCTCAACAATATAACAGTGAAGTTCAGGTACCCACTTCCCCTCGTCCCAGCTGCCTTGGAACATCTCCGTGGTGCCACTGTGTTTACCAAGTTGGACCTCCGCAGCACCTACAACCTCATCCGGATACGAGATAACCCCTTCATAACCCCTACAGGCCACTATGAATACTGCATGATGCTGTATGGACTTGTTAACGCCCCCTCCGTATTCCAGGACTTAATCCACGAGGTGCTCCGGGAGTTCCTCCACAAGTTCGTCCTAGTCTACATTGATGATATCCTCATCTACTCCTGGAGCCTGGCAGAACATCAACGCCACGTTGCGGAGGTCCTGCAATGCCTGAGGGCCTACCAACTGTATCTCAAGGCCGAAAAGTGCTCTTTCCATCAGCCCTCAGTGCAGTTCCTTGGGTACAACATCAGCAGCAGTGGCATCCGGATGGACGAAGGGGAAGGTAAACGCCGTCAGAGATTGGCCCACTTCAACCACCATCAAGGAGTTACAGCGGTTCCTTGGCTTTGCCAACTTCTATAGACGGTTTATACAAAACTTCAGTACCATCACCAGCCCTCTCACCATTCTCCTCCGTAACAAACCCAAATCTCTCTCCTGGACTCCTGCCGCCACAGAGGCCTTCCACATCCTTAAGGAGGCCTTTACGACCGCCCCACTCCTGGTCCATCCCGATCCCGACCGACCCTTCGTCGTGAAAGTCGACACCTCGACCACCGGAGTGGGAGCGGTCCTTTCTCAGCAGCAGGGGAATCCCAGTCGCCACCACCCATGTGCCTTCTTCTCCCGGAAACTCAACCCGGCGGAGGTCAACTATGATATTGGCAACCGGGAACTGTTGGCCATCAAACTGGCCTTGGAAGAATGGAGGCATTGGTTGGAGGGAGCCAAACACCCCTTTCTGGTCCTAACAGATCATAAGAACTTAGAGTATCTTCGAGTGGCCTAAAGATTAAATCCGAGACAAGCCCGCTGGGTGTTATTCTTCACCCGCTTCCATTTCACCATCTCATACCGCCCAGGGGAGAAAAATGTGAAGGCTGACGCCCTCTCCAGGTGTTACACCCCTGAAGAGAATCCCGAAAACTCCGGAAACCATTCTTCCAGAAAGAGTCATCGTCTCTCCTATTACTTGGTCCGCTGAGACCCTTCCTCCTACCGAGCCTACCACCAACACCCCGCCGGGTTGCCCACCGGAACTTCAGTATATTCCCAGGACACGGCGCACTCCACTCTTACACTCCGCTCACACATCGCTTGGCACTGGTCACCCAGGGGTCAATGAAACCCTCTCGTTGCTGAAGGAACACTTCTGGTGGCCCAACATGGCCTCGGATGTCAGGAGGTACGTGAACGGATGTACAAGCTGCACCATATCCAAAAGCCCTTGCCATCTTCCATCAGGCAAGCTCCATCCTCTGCCCGTTCCCAATCGCCTGTGGTCACACCTAGGGGTGGACTTCATAACCGATCTTCCTCCTTCAGATAACAATACCTGCATTCTTGTCATAGTGGATAGATTTCCTAAATCCTAAGTCGTCTTCTTCCTTTGAAGGGTCTGCCCACGGCCATGGAAACGGCTGAACTGTTATTTAATTATGTCTTCAGGTACTTCGGCATCCCAGAGGATATTGTCTCGGATCGAGGCCCCCAGTTCATCTCCCGGGTATGGAAGGCTTTCCACTCACTCCTAGGTGTGGCCATCAGCCTTTCCTCCAGGTACCATCCCCAGTCAAACGGGCAGATGGAGAGGAAGGTTCAGGAGATTGGACGCTTCCTCCGTACCTTCTGTCACGGCCACCAGAACTCCTGGAACCAGTTCTATGGGTGGGCCGAGTACGCACAAAACTCCCTTCGTCAACCTACCACCGGACTCACTCCATTCCAGTGCGTACTCGGCTACCAACCACCTCTATTCCCCTGGTCAGGTGAACCCTCGGATGTCCCCACCATCGACTACGGAGAGCGAGAGGGTCTGGGACGCGGCACACCACCAACTCCAGCGGGCTTTACGCAGACATAGAACGACAGCCGACCTTCGCCGATCAGAGGCCCCAACGTACCAACCCGGCACCATAAAAACCACACACACGCACTCAATCGATGTCCGGTCTCGTTCGCGACAAGGTCTTACCTGTATGCTAACTCTAAGGACTAACTCTTCTTCTACTTACCTCTCTCCAGCGATTCTCCGAAGATCCAGATCCCCAGTGTGTCTGTGTGTGGTTCACCTTCCTCCTCTGACGTCTTCATCCAGCCTGCACGGATCCATCCCTCACTCCACCCTACACTACCTGCTCCTCTGCTTGTGTCTGTTCAATAAACCATTCTGTCTGTTACTCATCAGCCTCCCGAGTGATCCGTAACAATATCATCAAAGTTCCTCTCTTGTTAAGACAACAAGAGGTGCTTTCTGCCAGATAGGGACTTCCTTTGGTTAATGTTGAGGGGAAGCCATGAAAAGGGCTATCGATCTGCTCACAGTAATTTCAGTTTTCCATTTCACTGCTGTGTCAGTGGGCATTTGTCTGTTCTAACTGCATGCTGGCACTACAACATCAGAACTGGTTGAACCTGGGCTTAATGGAGTCATTTTTATACTTGAGTTGACATCTCATATCAACTGCTTTCATAGCAGCTGGGAGGTCAGGGGAGTGAAATATCTTTAAAAAATGTAACTTTAAAATTGATGTTACACTACCATTCAAAAATTTGTGATCAGTTAGATTTTATGTTTTTTAAATAATCTTTTATGCTCATCAAGGCTGCATTTATTTAATAAAAAAATACAGTAAAACAGTAATATTTTAAAATATTGTTACAATTTAAAATAATGGTTTTCTGTTTAATACACTTCAAAAATATATAAGTTATGGCAAAGCCAAATTTTCATCAGCCAATACTCTAGTCTTTAGTGTCACATGATCCTTCAGATATCAGTCTAATATGCTTATTTGTTATCAATATTGGAAACAGTTATACTGCTTAATATTACTTTATTGGATTTTAACATGATTCTTTGATTAATAAAAACTTTACAACATTAGTCTTTACTATAACATTTGTTAAGCAATTTCATATATATTTGCTAAATAAAAGGACTAGCTTCTTTCAAAAATAAAAATGAACAGTAATGCATTTTATATTGTTATTCTTTTCTGTACATTCTCACCTTGAATAGAGCTAAACTAGATAATGTATTATATTAATAATAGTTTTCATTAAGAAAGAATGCACAAGTTTACCTTAATTAATTGTGCATTGCTGTAGTAAGATAAAAAAAGACAACTTAAAATAAATTACTAAATCTAAAGCTATAATATTTGGTTATATTTAAAGATCAATTTATAGCTTTTTTTTCTTGGTTGAAGATTGCAGATTTTCAGATTCACTCTTTGGATTATAAAATCCAATATTTACTGCAGGGCTTCTAAATCTATTGGCCAAATCCATCTGAACCTAATCAATCTAATTGGGAAACCAAGTAAAGGCAATCAAAATTCAATAAGTTTAAGCTCCGTGCTATTCTGCAACACTAAGTAAAACTCACCGCTTGATCCAAATGGCCCCATTGAAGGGTTCAGTGAGGTCACCGGGAATGGTGACTGATAAGCACTAGAGAGTTGCCGGGGCATAACTTGACCATAATTAGCATTAAGCAGATGCTCATTCACCCCAGTGCAGCATTCTAATTTATGGATTGTGCAATAAAGGATCAACTGGTTGTGCAATAATTCCAATTATGCTCGTGATGCTGAGTCACTGAAGGAGAAGAATTAGAAACCATCTGCTCACAGAGTACAGTAATGCAGACAATACATGGGATAATGCACATAACAGGGGAAGGTGAGGAGGAAAACTTCACTGCTTATTCAATTTGTGGAGGTTAAGTGGGTTAACATTTATAGTTGGCAGTGCAGAAGCTTTCAGTAATGCATGAACACTGCAAAATGACCTGATATACTTTCCGACTGAAAAGATATGAAAAGTCTTAAACCACATACATAAAAGGGCTAGTTTATCGCATATATTATTTACATTCTCATGTCAATCAGAACTTTGTTTTGCAATTGCCTGAAAACTTTTGCAGCTTCATTAGCTTACTATTGTTAATTTCAGAGATCATTTACTTGCAGATGTCTTCTAAATATTAAAAGACTAGATATGAAACAATAAAACTGTGCCACATTCTCAGTATATTGACATGGTAGATATAAATAATTTATCCAGTGCTTTAGTATCTTTTGTTATTGCTGTCATGTCCTCCCACTGTAGGAAGAAAATAACGAATTTTTCATTAACCAAAGAGTGTACATAACATCTCACTGCATATTTATTATTTTTTTCTTTATTCATTTATACACATCACAGCTGTATAAAGCTACAGCCAAAGAATGTTAGCTAAAGCAGAATAATTTGAAATAGAACATTATTACAAACCACAAACAAACATCCTTTCTCTCATTTCTTTCCTGTTGACATGGTCAAATATTTGGACAACTGACCCATATATTCATATACCTGTCTTTATGAACTAACTTTGGAAAATATGAACAATTTGTTCAAGTTGTTTTCATGCTGATATCCTGCCAACAACACCAAAAATGTTACATCAAGTCTCCACGCCAAGAATATTATGCCTATTCACAGGTATATCATACCGTTTGCCTCAGTTATTTTGTCTGGTACCCAAAACTTGTCAGCACAGCTTGTTTAGTTCCAAAATCCTGTTTTGAAGTCAAAAAAGTTTTATGACCAAATTAATACAAAATTACCAATTAATTATTTAATTTATTTATAAGGGCTGCAAAACAATTAATTGCTTTCAAAATAAA
Organism: Carassius carassius; assembly: GCF_963082965.1. Classification (NCBI taxonomy): domain Eukaryota; kingdom Metazoa; phylum Chordata; class Actinopteri; order Cypriniformes; family Cyprinidae; genus Carassius; species Carassius carassius. The sequence goes on from NC_081771.1 coordinate 15,591,435, forward strand.
AGTTTATGGTGGTGTATAAAGTAGCTGAAAGCCATACTCAAGTAAAAGTACAGATATCTTACCAGAAAATGACTTTGGTAGAAGTTGAAGTCACCGTTTAGAATATTACTTGAGTAAAAGTCTTAAAGCATGCAATATTTATTGTACTCAAGTACGAAAAGTATTTTTAAAATCTTAAACGTACTTAAATATTGAAAGTAATACTGCCAAATGGAAAGCAAAATGGAAAAGAATATATATAAAAGGTTCATACACCGCTTGAGTGGCAAGATTGTGTTCAGTTTTTACTCTTTCTCCCATTTTGTATTTTTGGGAATGAGTAAGAAGCACTTCATCCAGTACTTATTGTCTTACTTAGTGAGGAGCGTGCCAGATTAAGAGCATTAACTGCTGCCTTCAACCCTAGGGATCTAACTGCTTACAAGAAGACCAGGTATGACCTTCAAACAACCATAAAATCAGCCAAAAGATACTTTAGGGACAGAGTGGAGTCAGAATATCATGGCTCTGACCCCCAACGCATATGGAGCAATTTGTGCTATATCGCTGCGCTGCGCTGTCCAGTTACCAGATGTCTTCACCAACATCTTCAACCTCTCCTTGAGACTAACAGTGATCCCCACATGCTTCAAGCAAACCACCATCATCCCTGTTCCCCAAAAAAACCACTGTCTCCTGCCTAAATGATTACCAACCTGTGGCACTGACATCAGTCATCATGAAGTGCTTCAAACGTCTAGTCAAGTCCCACATCTGCTCCTCTCTACTTGACACCTTGGACCCATTCCAATTTCCTTACCGCTCAAATAGATCCACTGATGACGCCATTGCAATGGTCATACACTTATCCCTGGCACACTTGAAGGGAAGAGACACCTATTCGCGGATGCTGTTCATTGATTACAGCTCTGCATTTATCACCATCATCCCTACCAATCTATTAGCCAAACTGAAAGATCTGGGTCTTGACAGTCACTTTTGTAACTTGATCCTGGACTTCCTGACCGGCAGACCCCAGGTGGCTAGAATTGGCAATCACACATCCTCCTCACTCACACTCAGCACTGGGGTCCCACAGGGATGTGTACTCAGTCCTTTCTTGTATGGGTCACGTTCCCATTGTCATTCACATGTCTGAGGATCTTTCCTGGAGCCTACACTCAGAGACCATAGTGAGAACAGCCCGTCAGCCTCTCTACTTCCTGCGGAGGTTGAAGAGGTTTGGCATCTCCTCTAACATCATGTCAAATTTCTACCGCTGCACTATAGAAAGCATTCTGACCGGCTGCATCACTGTATGGTACGGCAACTGCTCTTCTTTCGATCGCAAAGCTCTTCAGCGAGTGGTGAGAACAGCAGAGCTCATCATTGGACATAAACTCCCAGCCTTACAGGACATTTATCAGACTAGCTGCTTGAGAAAGGCTCGCAGCATCATCAAGGACCGCACTCACCCTGCTCATCACCTGTTTGCCACACTGCCATCTGGCAGACACTTATGATCCATCCGATCATGGACAACCAGACTGAAGAACAGCTTCTATCTTCAAGCCATCAGACTTCTTAACAACCAGCTATCCTTCATCTAAAACCAGAATACATGCTGCTCTTAAATGTATTCAATAAGTTAACTTATTTTCGTTGGCAAAATTGAGCAAAAACAAGCAATATTATGTCTAAAATGTCAATTATTGCTTTACTGAACTTGTATAAAATGATTATTAAACGTTATCATACTGATATCTGCAGAAAAACTACTCTTTGTGTGATATTAAGTTAACTATATTAAATTATATAAATATAAAAACAATATACACGCATTTTTGCTGTCTACAATTTAGAATGCCTGGAATTTAGATTTTTAATAAATCAATGTGCGTGTACTCTGTGTGTGATTTGGTGATAAACTTGATCATGTCGGAACTCACATCATTAAAAAAAGATTGTATATGTATATGTAAAATGTATATGTATAAATTAATATGTATAATATAAATGATATACAAGTATAAATATATATACTGTACATACAAATATATATTTTATATATATATACAGTACATATATGTGTGTGTATTTATATCTACGTAATAAATATACACAGTACACACACATATAGTATGTAAACATTACTGCAAACATATTTTGAATGTGGTTAATTGCGATTAATCATTTTGCATACATATTAGTAGTTAATTAATTTCTTTATTTGTTTAAACATAACAGTACTTTACCATAAACTATTTCACAATTCAGTCCAAGAGCAAATCAGTCTTAGAATTAGGACATAATTGAGTTCAAGTGGTCATTCACACTCAATTGCAAAAATTAATCAAAAGTGAGATTTTTTTTTTTTCTGTTGAGGCCTTAATCCCAAAAACCAATCATCCAAATGTAAGGGGGGAACTATGCTATTAGTCCATTTTAGTATTTTTTAGGATTATTTTATCAGTATTACTGGATGTTTATTTAGATAATTGGTCAGTTCTCAGGGCCTGATCTACACCTAACAAAAAGAGTCTCTTTGTCAATGGTATAACATGCAACTACACTGCATCACAGTGAGAAGAATGCAATATGTTTGGGAATGCCAAAGCTATGAAATTGAAGGGTAAGGCACAGTCACAGAAACAGTCCAAGATTAAGAGGCAGTCAGACACAAAAGCTTTGCACAGTTCAAGTGCATAACGATACTGTCTCTCACTTTTGTGTCAATAGTAGGTATTATAATTGAGCCACCTTCTGGCATTCTCTACCTCTTCACTAATGAGAACATTCCCTTGTTATTTTCTGCCTCAAGACTATGGTGTGGTTGTGTAACATACATCTGCATTCAAGCACTAAAATTAAAGCTGATGGAGAAACACTTGAACAAATCTTGTCTTAATTTACATGGACAGCATACAGCTGTTCAGGACAGCTTAGTGTGTCTTAATTTAACATGTCCTGATTTTACATCTCTTGACAGGAGGTCATAGTGATATTGAATCACATTGTTTCCTTATTTGTTTGTTAAGAAAAGTCTTAAAGGAACAGTACACCCAAAAAAATAATGATGTCAGTGAAGTGGCACGACATGTGCACTATATTTCAAGTCTTTTAAAATATAACAAGTTTTGTTTGTGTATGTGTGTGTACAAAACATACCAGAATACAAATTTTAATGGATTCAAATGGATTCTTAAAGGGAAAGTTCAAACCAAAGACTTGAAGGTAGCCATTGACGTCCATAGCTACCAGCAGCTGTTACCAACATTCTTCAAAAAAAATCTTCTTTTGCGCACAATGAAAAAAGAAACTTGAGGGTAAACTTGAAGTAAATGATGACAATTTCATTTTTGGATGAACAATCCCTTTAAATCAGTGAGTCCTATCTCACCAATGAATCTTGCTTGAACTATTATTTTAATCAAGAATGACCATATAAATTGTGCCGGAAAAAAGGAAAGCAGTCACACTTTTTCAGTTATTTACTGTATATTTGTCATGGAGCCATGCATTGTTAGTTAAGAAATACATTCTAGTACTGTGGTAAAGCTTGATCCTTACTTATGTAAGATCAGGAAAATTAATAACCCAAGCCCAAAAAACAAAAGATGCCTCTTCTTGAAAATTTAATCTTTTACATCACTCATTTATTTTGGTTTAGCTGAATCACAGTGGCAGATGGTGGAGAAAAAGATTCGACTCAAGAAAGCAGCTGATCTCATGTTTTGAAAACCAGGAGATCATGTCCTCTCACTTCAGTCTAAGTGTGGCCCCAGAGACCGTCTATTTTTTGTCACCATGTTCTGATAGGTTCCCATGGGCCCATTCATCTGCCTCTCCTAAAAACAGCTCTGCTTATGTTGACATAACCTCTGTCTTCGGAAACAAACTCCTCATCAGAGGCAAAAACCACACAAACGATTTCAGGGAAGCAACTTTTGACAGGACTTTAATACGAACCGGTAACAAATTTGCTGAACCATCGGCTAGCGAAAGTTTAGTAGCGATAGTTTCACTTCACTTTTAATTTTATAAACTAGCCACACATAACATCTTAAATTATTTTGTGATATATTTTATGTAATCCATCTACAGTAATATCTTACTTTCAGATCATTTTCACCTCAGCAGTCGGCTTTTGTTCCTCAGTGGCTGTAATAAAGAATGTCGTCTCGACATGATCATTTTTCATGTAGATTAGACTCCATATGCAGAGTATTCCTCTGGCCATGTTTAATGTATCTATGTCTTGCAGTGTCAAATGTTGTTGCTCTGGTCTTAAAAAGTTTTCTTGCCTCTTGAAGTAGGCCTACGAATGTGTCACCCAATAGTTAATTGCTGATTGCTAAGGACTAATCGTGACTAATTGCCTGTCCAATTTGGTCTCTCTTTCACTGCAACATGTTCAAGCTTGTCTCAGTCCTAAGGGCCAACACAGAAGCCTATGGATATCAGAATGAAGCAAAGATGGGACACTTGTGTGTTTCTGCTTTACCTCAATTGCTAAAATGTATTTCTCTTGTCATATATATTAATTTATTTAAAACAATATACACTAAAAAAGCAGTTCATACATACAACTTATTATATGAGTGTGTTTTAGATTTTTCTCAATTAAAATGCTTGTCTTTAAGTCATGTGATCCAACCAATATGATAAATATAAAAGAAAATAATATGGTGTGACTCCTCAAAAATGTATTTAAAATATTTATAAAATAATGATTTATTATGATATTTGAAACAAAGTTTCCCTTCAAGTACTTATTTATTCATTTGTAAATAATAATGGTCACACTTTATTTTAAGGTCCAATTCTCGCTTTTAACAAACCATTAACTATGACTAATCAATACTCAATACTAATTTGATGATTATTAATAGGTAATTGTTAAGTTTAGCTATTGGGTTGGATTAGGGATGTAGGACATGGTCATGCAGAATACGTACTTTATATGTATTAATAAACAGCCAATATGTTATTGTTACCATAATAATGTATATATAAGGTGTAAGGGAAATATGATATTACTGTTAACTTGTTTGTTACAGCACATGACATCTGTAGTTATTAAATTAAACTTTTCTTAAAACACTTTTACCCTTTTTAGGCACTTTACTTTTATGATCAACATGACACTTTTTAAAGTTTAATTTTTAAAATTAATATTTTTAAGATGTCTTCTTTTTCCTTAGTGTGAACTCTTTTTCTTTCTTGTATTGACTTCAAATCTATAGTTGAACATGTATTCCAATGGTCGTTGTTGTTATTGACATTACTATAGTTTTGAGGACATTTGTCATAATCATATTAAAATATGATTGCCAGGGTATATAAATATGTGACTTTGCCAAAATATGAATCTATCAACTTCAAGCAGTGCAGCCGTGTGATGAGGCCTTTGGCCCTCGTTTTTATTGAGGAGAGTTGCTTAATGAGGCTAAACATGGTGGAGGTGTTGGACCATAATGGGGACGGATGTTGCTCTATCTCGAAGAGGGGGAGGCTGTTATTATAATTGATAGCCCTTGCCGCTCACTCCCATTTTAAAGTTCATTAACAGCGCTGCACTCCTCACGTCAAGCTTTCGCAAGGTGCTTCTTGGTTCTCCCCAATGCAAGAGAGATTTATGGACCCAAGATGGATCATCTGAGCTTTAAAAATACACTAGGAAATGAGATCATGGGCTCTAAATCCCTCAAGATCCACAGATCCCTCTTTCCAGTCCAACTTTCATTTTTGTCTTACTATCATTGCTTTCAAATGAAACAAAGCTGTCATATACCCCCAGAGAAATACAAAAATACTTCAAATGGATTAAATGGAGCAGAGAGATGATATAAATGTAATTTAAAACAGTGACATTGTTAACATTGTTTTGTCATATGTGGAGGCTTCAAGCAAATGATGGCTGGGATACACTTAACTCTTTTTATGTGTACATTACGCCAGCTGAGTGTGCTGAGGTGTGAGGTATTATAGACAGCAGACAGCTAATTCTTGCTCTGTCAGAGTGCTGGTGGGGAGGTCACATGGCCAATTCTGATTGACAGTAGAAGAAGCTCATTGTGTCTGATATATAGACTATACAGAGTCTCTCTTTTATTGTGTTTTCTGGTCTCTATTTAAAGGAACAGTATGTATTACCTGTGTAGGCCTGCCGTGCTGTTTCAAACCTGTATAACTCACTTTCATCTGCAGCAGAACCTGATTTTACAAAGTGTGACATGTTCCTGGATCAGCATCTTTGTTGACCATGGAGCAACATTGCGAATAACCAATCAGATTTGAAGAACCAGTTTATAGTTTTTTGTGAAGTTAAGGCTTTTTTGTAGAACAATTTAATAATTTATCTCTGTTGTCCAAAAAACCTGTTTATTGGTTAACAGTAAGTTCCTTTATTATATAGGGTGGAAAAACTGGATATTTCCTGCAGTTTTACAGTAAAATACTGCTTAAAGTTTTGGGAAGTGAAAAAAAAGACATCTTATAATGTATGGTAAAAACCATAAACTGACTTTCCGCTGTGTCCCCTGTGTTACACAAAAGCAGGTTTTCTTTAAGATAGATAGATAGATAGATAGATAGATAGATAGATAGATAGATAGATAGATAGATAGCTGTTAAATGATGTTTATCATATGAATTTTTGTTTAATTCATAGTTTTGATGCCTTCAGTGTGAATCTACAATTTTCATAGTTATGAAAATAAAGAAAACTCTTTGAATGAGAAGGTGTGTCCAAACTTTTGGTCTGTACTGTACATCACATATCATCAGTTAATGATATATTTTTTTTACTGTAAATTTAGGTTAATTCTATAAAACCTATAATGTTGTTATTATATTTTACGGTAAAGTTCTGGCAATCACAAATGGTGAGGAACGACATGAGAAAATATTGACAAAACTTCCTTTTTTGGGTGAATTGACCCAATTTGTAGCTATAGTATAATATTCAAATGGAAAATGTGTAATAAAGTGATATTAATGACTCAAGCTGCTGTCTTGATGTTTAAATAGTGTTGAAAGCTGGTAGAGGGATTTCACAAGATCCCACACGATACATAAAGCAATAACAAGCTGTAAAAGCAAAACCTGCTGTTGTACTTGTCATAACTATTCATTTAAAGCATCAAAGGTGAATGAAATTAGCTTTCAAACTTTGGTCTGGTAGGCAGACAGTATTCATTACAGTGATAGATAGTCACAGCATCTCTCTTCCTCTTTTTCGCTTAGTTACGTAAATTTCGACTCAGGCACTATTTGTATCAGGTTGATGCTTTCTCTGTTTGTTATACGATCAATAATCTAGCAGGATCATCAATCTTATGTTACAGTACTACATGAGTGAAAACAGGACAAAAGATCACTCAAATTTAACATGCATAAACAACAATCGTGTATGATTCAGTATTGCAATTATAGACAATAATAACTCTTGCCCTCCTTTTTAATGAGTACAGGATGTCTAAGAAATCCCTTCAGCGTACTGAGTTACAACACGACTGACAATTACTGCAGACTCCTAACCAGTTTATCCATTTCCAGAGAGCTATTGTTTTAAAATTATCTTCAGTGACATATTGGTGGCATTTACGAGTGAACTAAATGCCACTGAAATTTTGTTCCTGAAGCAACAGAATGCATTTTTGGGAAACATGTGTTTAATAGCTTTATATTAAATCAATCTACATTATACTAACCAGGTAAAAGGAGCAACTGTTCATCAAAATAATCTTTTTACGTCACATTTATGACAAAAACCTCAACAAACCATGTTTTAGAAAAAGATTACAATCATCTCTCAATACTGAATCGTGTTAATCACTTGGTAAATACCTACCAAGATTATTGCAGCAATAATAATAATTCTCCTTTGTATCCTTTAAGCAAAAATTGATGAAAAATGTGAGAAAAAAAGATGAAAACAAAGTTCAAGTATTTGTCAGAAAACAAGAAGTGTGTTGAGAAGTGTCAGCTGAATTTCCGTAGATCACTGATTTGGATCAAAACTAACTTTTCATTTATAATTTTCATCTTTCTATTTATGCTGTCAAACTAGAAAGCTTTATGCAGCATATTGTACTCAGATGCATGCAGATCTATTATTATATTATTAAGTTGTTACAAAAGCATAAATTAATAAAAGGAACTAATACGTATACAATTTAGGATAAATAAGGAACAAAGATGTACCTTTTAGTTTTTATACTCTCAGACCTAGTGATGTCACTGGATACAGTCACTTTTTCCATTGGTTCTGGTCTGCTTACAAGCCTGGAGTGTCATTGAGTGACATCAGCATTCCCATCCAGGCCTGGGAACACTTACTTGGAGCTAAACCCCTCTCAGCCAAGCACCATAGAACTGTCACTGACATCACATGTCCTCATAACCAAACAGCAGGCCACACAAACACAGACGGCAAACACAGGCAGGTCTCTGACTCTCATATGGGATAAATGATGATGCTGTTATGTTGACAGAAAACAATGAATACCTTTTAGACAGCTGTCAGACTGTATTCAAGGGCCCAACCCATGAAGCTTCCCTATAGATTCAGTTACTTGTCAACAATATATTGTCCATTGGAATGGACAAAAATAGAGCTGAGTCTGAAATTTAAATAACGGTCATATTTATCATACTCAGAGTATTTTAAAAATCTTACTGCAGATACATTATTTGAATAAATGAAAATATCTATTCTTGCCCTCTCTTATAAATATTTCATTAATTTAATCACCATTTTTCATGAACTGAAAAGAGGGCATATTTTTCATTTTGCCTCTGATAATAAAATATTACATTTTAAAGAATTGTTCCATTCTCTTGAAGAGATTCTCTTTTTAACAGAGTTGACTTCTGTTACTAGGATAAGTGCCCTCCAAAACATGTTGATCCTTTAATGCCAGTGTTTTTAGAAGTTAGGATGAATATTTGTGTTATTATCTTTAGTTTGGATACAACATTAATTTTTAGAGTACATTTTAAATAACTAAAACATTTAAACTGTTAAGAATCATCATTTTTAAATTAAAGTCAGAGTGGTGCCAGAGTTATTTTATTCATTCATTCATTCATTCATTCATTCATTCATTCATTTATTTCTTTCTTTATTTATTTTTAACTGGTGAAGAAAATTGATTTGTAAAAGTAAAAACCCAATTATTGTGACATTAAATGATGGACACAGAAAAGTTTTATAACATGAAATGTTTTGACATGAAACTTTCACGTTTGATTAAAATCAATTAAAATCTTTGGAAGAAGATTAATATTCTATAAAACTACAAAGAAGATTAATATTCTATAATTATATAAGATTAATATTATATAAAATACATTTAATTGATCAAAAATGGCAGTAAAGAATTTTATACTCACAAATAAATCTATTTAAAAATAAATTCTGTAAACATACTACGCAACATGATGTATGTATATAAACATTTGGTTTATATGTTTAAATATTCTATTAATAAGAATATATTTGATTATTAAAACATTTTAAAGGTGCCATAGAATGCATTGATACAATATTTTAAACTGTTCTCTGATGTCCCCAGAGTGTGTATGTAAAGTTTTATCTCAAAATATCCCACGGATCATTTTTAGAGCTTTTTGAAATTGTCACTTTCAGGGTATCAGCCAAAACACACTGTTTTTTGTTTGTCCTCTTTAAACGAAAATGGTGCTCCCGCCTCCCTTTTCAGACAAGTGAGGAGCTTCAAGAGATCATGCTCACGGGCAGACAGTACCACCGGTGTTACGGTTTTACTGGTGGTGACCGTTTTACTGATCCTTACATTGCTTCCAAATGCAATTTTTAACTACCACATTCCTTAACGATCATTCTGGGCCGGTTTTCCCGATAACGATTGATCTTAGCGATTAAGAGCATTTTCTACGAGTAATTTTACGATCGTTCGTTATTGTTTCACGTGCGTTTCCCAACAATGCACGTAAAGCAATCGCACGTAGCTGTGCTTTAAGTGCTACTTAGGAGTCGCTATCCGTTTGTCAAGTGCTGAAACGTCGCCTTATAGAATGGCTCTTTGTAGTACACGCAAGGGCGTAGATTTGGTTTGAACATTGCGGGGGTTGAACGTTGTATGTTGCCCGTTATTTTTTTCAAAAAAACATTTTTTTTATGTGTATTGTTATTGGATAATTTATTTCTTCCTATCTATCTATCTATCTATCTATCTGGCAACATGCTTTAACTGATTACAAATTCAACATATACAAATATGAAAGAGACAACATTTAGACATTTATTTTAAGATTTTTACATTCCACCTTAATGCATTTTAATTTTTTTTAAGGGGAAACACATCTTTAAAACATTAAAGGCATTAATGTATAGCCTAACTTTACAAAGCTGCTGTTTTTCTATACTGTTTCCTATTTTATTTTATTGATTGAATGGCATCTTCTTTACCTGATCACCTGCTCCTCCTCTCCCTCTGCTGACTTTTCTACCCTGCAGCTATATTTACCTCGAATCTTTTATAAAAACATGTTAAGAGATTATACACCTCATAACGTTATGAAATTTGTGTATAATCATCATTCATAAAATTCTAACATAGTAGAGATTATCAAAAGAAAGAAATTAAGTATTGAAACCGCCAGTAGGCTGCAGTGTTTCACTGTTTTAATGAGTTAGCCACTTAAATCGTTAATTCATCCAATTCGTTCAAAAGTCAGATTAATTTAGTAAGAAAACAAACACCGATGTGAATACTTTTGTCGTTGATAATTACAGACACTATTGAAAAATATACTATCAAAACAGACAGCTGCTTTGGTAACTTGTTATACTGATAGTTATAGCTAAATACATTGCAATGGATTAGCTAGCTAAAATATATGTGGTGTGTACTAACTATTACACAATATTCTCATACCTCAATCTCAGTACATGCTGTATTTTTATGTTTTTTTTTGCATCCCTCTCTGACCAGCAGTTAAATATAGTCCGCTGTGCAGCGCTTCTCTTCATTTTTGGCGTTAACAATAACCGTGTGCTCTCCCATTCAAACACCACTCGCTTGTTTTGGTGATAGTGCGACTCATTGGTTGGGCGTTACCAATCGGTTCAAAGGAGGGGGAGTATTTTTTGTCTGATTTATTATGACATACTCATATTTGATTAGGAACAAAATTATTTTTACAAAATAAATGAATTCTATTTTTTCATATTATATTTTTCATTTGATCTACTGTGATTTTCATGTTGAAATATTGGGGGGGTTGTAACTGATGGATTTGAATATTGGGGGGGTTACCTCCCCCCCATCCCCCCCATAAACTACGCCCCTGAGTACACGATCGTTTATTGATGTTAACTTAATGCTGCGTTCCAGACAGACAACTTGGATATAATAACTATAATACAATAAAATATTATATTATATTATATTATATTATATTATATTATATTATATTATAATCAATAATATTATATTTTATTATATTATATTATATTATATTATATTATATTATATTATATTATATTATATTATATTATATTATATTATATTATATTATATTATATTATAGTGTACAATATACTTTATATACTTATATATTTTATGTTAGGTAAAAAGTGTTAGCCTGAACACTGTAAGTCACTTTGAATAAAAGTGTTTGCTAAATGCATTTATTTTTTATGTATTTATTTATATACAGTATTGAGAGAGAGAGTGAGACATTATTTCAGGGTCCAATACATAGCTGGCTTTCCTGCACTTCAGCAAGTCATTGACATACACCAATTGTCCTGCAGGTGATCGCATAAATCTATCTTCTTACGATGCACTTAGGGCTTAATGATTATTCCAGAGCACCCGTAGATCTACGATAATTTTCAAGTGCTACTTAAGTTACGATGCTTTTGGGAAACAGACCGTTATATTAAGATCAGTCGTACGATCGTTTTTACGAACTTCTAAGGCATAGCTTAAGCGACATAATTCTTACAGAGAGCCAAAAAACTCTTTTGGAAAACAAAATATGATGCATGATGCTTACTTTGTCTGGAGTCTAGACTTTTGCGCACAAAGCGTTGCTTCGTTTGTGAGGTAGTCCTTTGTAAAATGTTAGCACAAACGTATAGAACTTTTCCAGGTTTATTTTACCCCGGGACATTTCTTTTGAAAATGAAAGTTAACCACTGTGTCCTCAGCTGTCTATAAGACTCCTATGTTTGTTGGTGCTTCCTAACACGCAACACTTTTAGTGGTTCTTTGGCGCTGACATTGTAAAAAGTACCTCCAGCAGCTACAGCAAGAGAACAGTAATGGCGGACTGCTGTTTCTCACTCAATGCTTTGTATATGCTAATATGGCAGAGAGGTCACAAATGGGCTGGACTTTCCCCGAGTATTACATCATAGTAGTGAGAAACCCGGAACTGCTAGTGTGGAGAGACTGATTATGATTTATTAGGATTATAAAACAATGAGTTGCAGGATTTTTACTATTATAGGCTGGTTGTTTTCACACAGTTGCCACACAATTGTATTCAAACACCTTATAAAAGTGATTTTTGCATTCTATGGCACCTTTTTCCATTCCTTTTATTCCATATTATATGTATTTTGTTATGTGCAATTTATTTTGTGACATTTTGTGAATAATTTTATATAATTTCATAAACTATAATTGATATGCTTTTTCCTTAGTTAAGTGAAAAATACCTTGCAATTGCAACTTATTTTTATTTTGCATGTTGTTCATTCTGCTGTGTTCACTCTGACAACTGAATACTGTATTATGTAACAAAACAAATTCAAGTGGCGCCTCCTTACTGCGAAGCTAAGGAGAACAACACACGAAGAGGAGGACCAAGACATATTCACTTGATTTAGTAAGTTAGTTGCTAGCTGAACAATATTAAAACGATGAGAACACCTGGGCTGAGCATATGTGAATGACGGAACCGGCTCCGCCTAAATCCGTTGTGCTGGAGAGAGGAGGGGGACGACGAACAGTCGACAAGGAGAGAGACTGATAAAGGAGGGAGGAACTGCTGAAGAATCAGACCAACTACGATAAAACCCAGAGAGCCACACCGGGGCTGAGATTATGACGTAAGCACGATCCTGGAGCGTTCAGCGCATCCATCGCGCTCCTCAGCAACTTGGTGAAGAGACTCGCCGGCGCGCGTGAAGCTCGGAAGCAGCTGCGCTCAAGCTTCCTCGCCTTATAAAGTACGTGGGTGACGAAAGCTATTGCGTGCGCGTAAATTCAGCACTTTGTTCACGAGACAGCTCCGGTGTGTCGGCTTTCCTAACTTGACTCAATTTCAAGAGCAGTACTTTAAGTACTTTTTAAAACACTCTCGCACGCATGAACATTAGAAGAGTCATCATATTTCTTGCTTTCATCTAACTGAGATCCATAGACTGGGACCTTCTCCACTAAATATGTACCAGGGGCATTTGCAGGTAAGACTCTGCTCACATAATACGTACAATACTTTTCTTTACGCTTATCATGGTTGTTATTTGAATTGATTTAGTTGCAATGAAATTACTGGATTGCACTGGAAGCATGTTAGGTGCAATTCTTAGGTGATCGGTGCATTTAAATCATATGCCAGAGCTTTACGAGTTAAGTTGGGTTTTGTCCTCCTCCTTAAGATTATTGTTTGCTGTTGTTGTTTGTTGTGTTAATTATTTTTATTTCCGTGATATAAGATATATAAATGGCAGATAGGCTCTGAAATGGTGATATATGCTATACTTCTATATAAAGAAAATGCCAGTTTATGCATGAGCAAACCAAAGAAATGTTAGACCAGTGCTGTTCATCTGGTTTAAATGATGCAAGATGCCAGTTTGACAAATTAAAAGGTAAAATAAGCTGTCTGCCAAAAAGGAAGAAAAGCAAGTTTCCAGTTACAAAAACACTGGCATATAAACATTGCTTGCTGTGCTGTGGATATACTGCTAAAAATCACTCACTCAAAGTTGCACACTTTGTTGTAGTATCACCAATAGTAATTTACCCAACATTGTTTGCATCACCTGGGGAATAAAAAAACAGGCCTACAGAGTTGAACTTTGTAGAAGCAATCCATAAATCATGTTTTGTACAAAATGTGACACACGGGGCTCTTTTGAACCTCTATTCTTACAACAGCAATAATAGGGTTTGTTTGTTATTATTTGATGAAGATCTCTTAATTACATAACTGCTAAATTAAAGCAGGCAGCACTTTGTTTACCAAGTCTTAAAACTTACAAGTAATTTACCAGCTGAATATTTTATGACTTCTTTTACAGCTTCTTAGGAAACCAGAGTAGCTTATTAATACCCTTTGTCTACGACAGATGTGGCTTCAGTTACCTTCATATCACTTAGATAGTGATTGGCTTCACTAAATTCATTATATTTACAATAATTCTTTTTGACTGACCACAGTTTTATACTTAGACACCTACTTATCCTTAAACCTATGTGCATACATATCTATGTAACATGATGTACCATATGCAACAATGTGCATACGAGTATAATTGTTCCATTGTGTTATTAATGTTCCAGGAGACAGAAAATGGATGTCTTTTCAGCACAAAGGTAATCGGACACTTGATAAGAGTCTCATATGTTCCTATTCATAACTGTTCTCTTCATGTTAGAGGCTTTTATTTCAGACTTTGGGGAGTTAGGCAGAGTAAGATATCACGTTTTCTCCGTCAGGTAGGGAGGTAATTTAAGAGGAAATGTTCTGTCTGTGCAAAGCAGATGTTTTATCTGTCCTTCACTGGGCTCTTTGCAGCTCCTCCCCCCTAAACAGAAACACTTATCTTGACAGTGACGGCTCATTCTCCCTTGAAGCCATCTCAGAGTATATGCTGTTTACTCTTTCGCTCCATCGTTGGTGAAAAAAATGAGTATTGCTTTTCTGCACTAGTGCTGGAATTTATATTACAGGCAAACAGTTCGCATTTGCACAATTTGTATAAATATACATAACTGCATTGCTGCAAAGAGTTCAAAAACAAATTTCTAAGCAATAATTAATTGATACTTAAGTATACAAGATAGTCAGAGTTAACTCCATTAACAGATGAATATGCTTTGCTGGTTTTCGCTGTTAAAAAAGAAAACTTGGATTTCCAAGTTTGTGAGTAGCTTCGCTGTATTAAACAGTATCTTACCACACTAGGGGGCATTGGAAATCAATATTTCACTGTGATCATTTTCATAGACCATATTTCTTTTAGGGGTAGCATGTAATATCTTCAACAACACAATACGATTTGATAATAATATATGTTAAAAAAAACAACAATAAGAATTCAAAAGCAGTCTTATACTCAATACTCTTCTTTCACAAAAACGGAGAGGGTTTGTTCTATCTTATATTTCCTCTGTGACAATCTGTGCATTGATACCTGCAGATAAATATCAAAGTAGTTATTTTAAGGGTCATTTTACCCATTTAAACCAAATATATCAGCTCACACCTCAGATGTAACAACACGTGTTATAATTACTATAAATAACTCCAGTTGCTTGGGTGATTCCTGCCCTTTACAGCCATATGGCTGTTTGAGATTAATTTGCAACGCAGTGTGTTGCGTTCTCTATCAAACATGGGCATCACAAACAGCCCAAGTGCAGCTATCTGTGTGCGTAATGTGTCTGTCTAACTCCTGCTATCACTGAAATGCACCACACTGTCTGGCCAAGACTAAGCACCTTATGGAACACTGGCAAAAATCTCCCGTGCCTTTTTACTTTTATATTACTTTAATTAGCAGAAGAATCTTCTGCATCTTCAGGAATTAATGGATTGTCTCTATACCCCTTTGCAGGCTTTACTTGCCATTTTTTAACCAAAGCCTGATGTCTTTTTTCATCTCATTTTCAGAAAAGCTTAGTTAGTGTCCGATTCCCTACAGGATGAAACCCCTGTTTCAGAATCTAATTAAGAATCATTGGTGTCACAGTTCAATATTCTATTAGTTATCTCAGTTCTTTTTTCTGTAAATCCATTGAAAGCTTTCATAAATGGCTGTATACAACCATACAACCCTGAAATTAACCTTAAAGCAGTTTAATTATATGTATTATTATTTATAGGAGTCACCGAGTCACTGAGCACACTTATACGTGTTTGCAGTGTTCTATCAGACTATCAGTACACATCCTGTTTTGGTTTTATTTATAAATATTTTGCTCGAGGAGCAGAATTAGACTACAATTGGCCAAACTGTGTAAAATGTAAGTTACTCATTCTTGGATTGTTTATCGAACTTTTAAAAAGGAATGTATTGTATACTGTATACAAGCAATATCATACCTCCATTCATGGCTTACTGCAAGGCCATATTGGTTTTCTGAAAAATAGGCTCTATTTGTTTTTTTATTATTATATATATTATATTTCCATTTATAACTATAAATGAAAGCCAAGGTGTGGTACAATTATTCACTTAAAGTCATTTGTACTGCTAGCTAACAAATGGCCATTACTCTCAACAGAGCATCTGTAAAGCATTTACTGTGCTCTGTCAGCCTTTTTTCAAATATAAAATTATATATAAATGCAACGTTATCCTCCCATTTTCTAAATTGCCTGCCTAATGGGTATCTCATAGAGCTGCTGTGTTGTGTAAAATCCCTTGGTGTAGCTTTGCCTTGTGAATATAGTCTCTCTGATTTCCCACAGGTGTGCAGATACAGTCCTGTCAGGTGCTTTCCTACCATGTGGCTCTGATAGGCTGACAGGCATGTGGTCTGTTGGCTTTTTCATGTTGCATCCCTGGCTTTGACAGTGGTAGTGCTTTTGCCAAGGAGGTGAACAGCAGTTCATCTCGGGCTCAGAAAAAGTGATTGAGACATGCTTGTGTGACACCTCTGAGAGTGTGAAACATGCAGCCCAGACTGCTGCACGCTGAGACGAGGGGGGCTCACAGAAACCCTACAATTGAGACAGCTATTGATTTATGTGAGAGGGTCTCAATATGACCTTTCAGGGCCTTTCCCAATAGAAACGCCTGAGAAAGAAAAAGACAGTTTTATAGAGTCTCTATCGTCTAAATATTAATGTAATAAGCATAGATTAATCCTTTGTGGGCTAATGAAGGTTAGATAAATGATGTTACAAGCAGTGCTGCTAAACACGTGATAAAATTACAAGCAAATTATAATAGTACCCTGGTGGAAACAGCACACTTTAAAGCACACTTTAAAGAAATAGAACTGCTTTCGAAATTCAGCTCTACTCAAACATTTATCTGAGGTTTAGGCTTTAACGAAATTAAAAGATGCCAGGTTCAATCGCTAATGGATCTCAAAAGTGTTTACTTTCGAAAGACATGAAATTTCTGTCATCTTCAAAAATGAAAATTGTCATCAATTACTCACCCCCATGTCATTTCAATCTTGTATGCATTTCTTTCTTTTGTGGATCGTAAACAAAGATACTGTATTACGAAGAATGTTGGATCACCAAACAGTTGGGGTTCCTTTTAAGTTTCGTTGCATAGACAAAAAATCCAACAGAAGTCGTATGGAAACCAAACCAGTCCGTGATCATTTACTCACCCTGATGTCATTCCATGTAGGCCTTCTTTTATCTCTGGAACATGACAGAAAATATTTTGAGAAATATCCATGTTTTTCTCCATACAGTGGAAGTAAGTGGTCATCAGAACGGTTTGGATACAAACATTGTTCAAAATATCTTCTTGTTTGTTCCACAGAAGAAAAAAAAACTTAAATGGGTTTGGAATGACACGAGGACAAAAATGTAATTGTCGTCTAAAAGTTTAAAGACATTTGATAAGATCTGAAATCATTTCACCACAAAATGAAAAATTATCTTGCTTTCTCACCAGGCTAATGTTGTAGGGCTTACTTTCTTCTGCATAGCATGAATTAATATATTTTAAAGCCTTTTCAGCTGTTTACAGCCAATCATGTTTGTGTCATCATATGTAATTACATTTGTATATGTGTGCTTTGATGTACATATGTATGTGGTTTGATTCTGAAATATTATTTTTTTTAAAAGACTGCGTGGCTTTAGAAGACTTGCAATATAGCATTTGTGTGGATTATTTTCACAATCCCTTTTTGTCTACTATGGAAGTCAGTGGGCTCCAAAAAGCTAAAATCTTCAAAAAGACAGACAGCTAAAACAGTTTGCAAAATATATTCTCTCGTATTGCACAGAAGAAATTAATGTATATGTGTTTGTAATGACATGAGGATGAGCAAATCTTCTTTTTTGGGTAATCTGTTCCTTTAAAAGAAAGGTTATGGCTGATCTTTTAGAATCAACTTTTGATTAATTTGCAATGAAAAACTTAATGAATTAGTTGCTTTGTAAACTGCATTTGACTAAACTAGAGTGTCAGGCAAGCTGGTGGGTACCTTTATTGCACAAAGACTCAGACATCAATGTTAACGAAACATGTTTACATAGCTCAGCTGGTTCAGCATGGTTCATATGATGCCAAGGTCATGGGTTCAGTTCCCACCGAACATGCATACTGCTAAATGTATAGCTTGAGTGCAGTGTAAGTCACTTTGGTTGTGACACCTTGCATGTTATGACTGCTTTAATGGAATATTTTAGCTTACACAATCAGTTTGTCTAGCTGTTGAGAGTGCATCTGTCTCTCAGTATCTGTCACAGTAATACTAAAATCCTGTTGATAAAGTCCGGAAGAAGGACAGTGTAATAGACAGGGACATGTGGCAGCCTTTCAAATAAAATCAATAGACCATCTGTCTCACTCAAGGTGTGCTTCTTGACAGGGGGTATTTTTACATCACCGATGAGGAGGATCTCACTGCTGGTGTTTGATTTGAGTTTTGCATGTCCGTCTCAACTCTTAAGCCTAAATTCCTGAAGAAACAAACAGACAAGGGACTATTTTGTCCTTTACCTGTTAGAGCTGATTAGGCTGAATGTGTCACGTCTCTCATGGACACTTATCTGAGAGGACAAAACTCAAGGCCGGCAGGGAAAACAATCAGTGGGAGATACTTAGTGTGAAAAGAGAGTCAGGAGAATCAGACCGAAGCAGGCGGAATAAGTGATAGTGTTCACTTTCCCCCCGGAGAATATGTGAGTAGCTTTTGTTGAATCTTTATCTCATTTTGGTGTGTGATGGTCCATCTGACTCTGTCACTTCTTTAAAGGCGGTAAATAAATGATGAGAGTCTTACATGAGAGATGTTCGCGCTGTTACGTAATGCATAAAAAGAGGGTAATTAATATATAATAAATTAGAAATGTTAAAATTTCATGGATGGAGAGAAAGTTGTAAGGCCAGTGAAAGACTTTCATCAAGAAGCTGCTTCTGATGTACTGTGTGTGGCGAAAGCTTTGGGAAAATATGTTGGAAAAGCATGAACCCGGACTGCAATGTTGTGTGCATGTCTTTTTTCTTTGTTTCTGAGGGTTCAAAGATAGCATCAGATTACAGTATTATTTTTTTATGATCATGAATTTAAATATGATGGTTTGCAGTATGAACTGGAGCCAAACGAGGTCACCATTGAGGGAATAGTAAATTTGCACATGCTATCCCATAATTCAAAAGAATCTCAGTATATGCTTGGGATGAGGAACTATAATGAAATGAGCAGGTCAGTTAGGAACAATTCCTTTGAGCTTTAAATCCAAACTCATTGCAAGAAGTAGGGCAGTTTCCACCATCCCTGCATGGTGCCTCATCCATCTCTAAGTGCAGCCTATAGATACAATAGCTCTGCCTTCATCAGGGTCCATCGTGGACTCATCAGCTATAGGCGTTATATGAGACTAGTCATCAGGGAAGACAGGATGTGCTTTGGCACTGTAAAATGTAGACAGACAAATATGAACCCTCATCTAATCTCTTTGAAGTGGCACCAATTCTAGCAGAAGTGTAGCAGCCATAGTTACTGGGCGAACATGATCCCCAACCCCCCACTTTGTTTCGTCTTGTGTCTTTGGTGTTTTTGTTTTGTTTTTTGTTTCATGTTTTGTTCTTTATGTTTTTATTTTTAGTTCGTTTTTTGTTTTGTGTTTCATGTTTGTTTGATTTTGTTTATTCTATGTTTTATTTTATTTTGGAATGTACATTTAGTTAGAGCTCTCCATAAAAAGGCAACCAATGTACACATTTATCTTTTGTTCTGGGTGTTAGCTTGCTAATTTTTGCCCAGTCAGTTTACAATTGAGAGACAAAAGTAGAGGTGCAGAAATTCTTCTTTCTTTGGTTTCTAATATCTCTATAGCAACCCTTCCTAAAAACAAAGAAAAGCAATTTCAACATGCAATTACTGCACTTTCCAATGAACAAGTATGGAGATCTTATATCTATTGATTATAGACATCTTATCTTCATCTATCCACTCTTTTTGCATGCTCTCTCCCTCTCTTTTTCCCTCCCTTTCTCTCTCTCTCTCTACCATTGCTAATGAACTGAACCAAACCATTCTGGAAACTAGTCCACAGAGATCAGAGAGAAACAAACAGAGACTTCTCTGATTTTTCAAATTAAAGTTTAAGGCTTTATGTGACACAAAATAGTCTCAAAACTCCATTACATAACATTGGGCGGAAGCAACAGCATCTGAGAGAATCTTGACAAATCAGGATAATTGCTGTAGAAGAAGGTGAGCAAAATTGCATAAAGTGAGACCAGCTTAACTGAGGGTGTGGATGTAGTCAGATTTCTTTTTGATGTTTGAAAATTTATGGTAGAGATGTGAATTTTATTCATCACACAGCAAGCAATCTTCTGCTGTAATTGAATAAAAACCCTGACTTGATTCCAGATACTTAAACCTTTGTTGCTGAGGCTAGTACATAGCAGCTTAAAAGGCTCATTTTGTAACACAGGAGACTTTAAAGGGATAGTGCGCCTAAAAACAAACAAAAAAAATAAATAGATGAAACATCATCACACTCACTCACCCAAGTGCCTTTCTAACCCTGTTTGACTTTCATTCTTTCTTGGGGCACAAAAAGAGATGTTCAGCAGATGTTCAGCCGTTCTCTTTCATACAGTAGAACTGGATTGGGACCAAAGGCTGCCAAGCTTCAAAAGGGAAACACACACACACACACACACACACACACCCTTGTAATTGCTTATGCTACATTGTGGGGACCAAATGTCCCCACAGCAAGGATAGTGAAACCTGACATTTTTGACATTGAGGGGACCAGTCTTCTGTCCCCACGGGGGGAAAATGATTAAAAATAGTAAATGATGTTTATCTGAAACTGTAACGATGCAAACTGTTTTTCTGTAAGGGGTGGTTGTAGGGTTAGGGGATAGAAAATATCATTTGGTCAGTATAAAAGTAATTGAAGTCTATGGAAAGTCCCAACAATTCACAGAAACACACACACACACACACACCATAAATTTCAAGTCTTCTGAAGCTATAGCTTTGTGTGAAGAACTGAGCTCAAATTTAAGTTATTGACTGAAAATAATCTGCCATGGTCACCATTCAATTTCATTGAATGGAAAAGCTGCTTTCTGTTATACAGTAAAAAAAAAAAAAAAAAAAAAAAAAAAATATATATATATATATATATATATATATATATATATATATATATATATACACCTTCAGCTCCATTTAACACATTGTTGTGTGTCTGAATGCAAAACCTGTTTTGTTCCACCAAGTCAAAGTCAAGTAAGTCAAACTGAGGTGCAAAAAAATTATGTAAGAAAAGCTAATTAAGACTTTTGGCATCCTGAATATCATGAAAGAGTTTATTGGACACAGTGTTTTATTATATGCACTGTAAGCTGGCACTTCCTGTTAAATAGAGCAGGGAACAAGGAATCAGACCTCGATAAATATGCATATTAACCCTAATATGCCAACCAAAACATTGTTGCACTTCCATTTCAGGGGGCACAGTACAGGAAGCAACAGCAACATTGGCAGACAGTTTGGGATTTACCTCAGTAGAGGGCTTTTTAAAGAGACTCAATCAGCAGGGGGCAGTGCCTTCAGCACAGCTTTGACCCAAACCCTTGCCTGGTCCCATCTGTTCCACACAAACTCACATGTGATGAGGTCAAGTGATGCTAGCATGATGAATTCCCCTCTCAGAAACAGAAGAGATCATGCTGCATGCAGTAGAAATGGTCAAAGGGCAAAATCCTATCCATCCTTTACAGACTTCTTCATGAAAAATGGAAGATGCATCCATATTTGACAGGAGTGTAATGCAAACAGGAAGGACATAGATAGGGATAGGATAAACTTTATGGTGTAGGTGTATGATGTAGTAGATTCATGAGATTGCAATTCAGAAAAATAACATTTGTTATATGGCACACCACAAGAGTGAAGTGTTGAAACCGAAGCGCTCTTTCAAAACCCCAGTAAATTGTCCACGGATGCAGCATTTTAGGCATCATATGCATCCTCCTGACGCAAAATCTGTTCCAAAAGGTAGGCATCTTTATTACTCTGCTTCCTAAGATACTTTGCTTTGGCCAAATTCTGACGCATTGCATCCTTTATGGAGAAGCCAATCCCATGATGCATTATGACATGCTAAGAAATTATTTGATCATTCATAAGTCTGAAGTCATTAAGATTTTAATGTTTTTGAAAGAAGTCTCTTAAATTCACATTTATTTGGTCAAAAATACAGTAAAATAGTGATGTATAATTTATAATGTATAATGTCTAAATTTTAGCTGCCATTACTCTAGATTTAGTGTCACATGACTTTCAGAAATCATTTTAATATGCTGATCTGATGCACAAGAACAATTTATTCTATGTATAAATGTACTGTATACTATCAATGTTAAAGACAGTGCTACTTAATACTTTTGTAGAAACTGTGATACGTTTTTTTTTTGTCATTAGAAAGTTCAAAAGAACAGCATTCATTTGAAATATAAATATATAATAAATATTGACCTTAATTATAATTGTCTTTAATGCCACTTTAAATCAATTTAATCTTGCTCTAAAAAACATAATGACTTCAAAATTTTTGGTAGTGTAGGTACATTTGTATTTAATTAAATACTGAAAAGTATCAATACATTATTCAAGTGTAATCAAAAGGTAATTTTATCCAATATTTCTTTATGCTTTCATAAAATATTCTGTAAGTATTAAGCCATTACCTTAGCAAAATGCTAACATCGAACTCAAGAGAAATCAATATGGAGTCCAGTCTTCCATGCTATTATTTGTGTGTTGTGTACAATGAAATACAACCATCAAGAAGTTTTGTGAAAACTGTCCAAATGTTGTTTTTAAATTAATTCTGCTTGTTTTTCAAAGACAAAAGGCCTTAATCTGCCTTGAAAATGCCTTAAAGAGAATTAATCACAAGTTGGGTTAACAATAAAAAAATAAAACAATCCACATAAATCCCTCCGAAAAAGTCTTCATAGGGAGGGTAAACAAAAAAACTGTCGACACCATGGCCGACATGATTTAGAGCTCTGCAAACAGCAGCACGTGTTTCTATTTTGGTCTGATAAAACAGCTCATCTTTTGGTCACCTCTGATGAGCTGATCCACTTAAATCACTCATGGTCCTCAAATACTTGAAGCCCAAGCACAGGCAGTTAGCTGTGTTTGCACCAATCACTTGTAATCTTTGACCAACAGATCACTGACTGAATGCACACCTATATGAGAGAGGACAAGAGCGGCTGGTTGTATTACAAACACCCGACACGAGACATTGGCCTACATGCACATTTCCACCAGGTGTTCAGGGATAGAATGTGTGAGTGTGATTGTGTTTGTCTGAGAGGGCTGGACTGACCCCTAAGCACACAGTCTGGCTCTACTGTCATGGGGCTCGACTAGACGAGACACAGATGGCTCTCTCAGGTAGTGGCTGTGTAGTGTGTGTGGACTTTCTCTATGGAATTCCTTCTGCTGAAACAGCTTGTTCCCTTTCGAGAGTACTCTCGTACTGCGTAAGCTAGCTTACGCTATGGGAAAAGGTCCCCTTTTCTCGAGAATATGAAGCCAAAAATTATCCTTAATTTTTAAATAATGTAAAACGCAGTGCTGCAGCACAGCAGACCCAAGCGAAGCGGCTCGCGCACTTATTGGCTGTGCTGCGGCAACTGCAGCAACCTATGGTGAGGCGGCGGAGAGTAACGAACCAATGGGGGCGCTTCGCGCCCATTGGACGTCAGAGCGCGCCAAAATAGGCGTGGCTGGAACTATATAAGCCACCGCTTCACCATAGGGATCAGATTTCATCTCCTTCAGCGATCTCACCTGCACTTCGCTGTCTTCTCCGGAGAAGCCTCTACACGCCGTCGAAAAGCCTCTCAGCGGGATAGCACTGCAATGCAGATCTGAGGACGCCGGCTCGTGCTTCATCTCGACGCCGCCTTCAGCACTCGCTTCCTGCTGCGCCATCCGGCGTGACTATATCCTTTTCAAAGCTAGTGTGTTTGCCGCTGCATCACACTTTTTTCCTCCAGAATTCGAGGCGTTGTTTCAAATGCCTCGGGCCTGCGCTTCCTGCCGAGGCCCTCTGCCCAGCGAGGACCGCCACATCATCTGTGTCTCCTGCCTGGGCTGCGAGCATGCTGAGAGCGCACTCTTCAAGGGCGGCTGCCCTGAGTGCGACGACATGCCTATATCGACCCTGCGGGCTCGATTAGCTCAAACCAGCCACGATGCTCCACCCGCTCCGCCTCTTCTCTCTCAAGTGCCGCGTAAGAAACGCCGCGATCAGAGAATGCCTGAGCATACTGCTACACGCGAGCTCACGCCGGAACACTCCCCGCGTGCCTCGCCCGCTCTCTCTCCTTCGCCTGTCCTCTTCATGGACGAGCAGCGCCAGTCCCTGCTCACCAGCGCCCCCTTCTCCTTCGGAGCGCCTGAGGCGGAAGAGGACAGACACGACAGCCTTTCTCTCGCCGCGTCCAGTAGTGAGGAATGGTCGGGCTCCATTGCGGACCCCCCCCCCTCTACAGCACCCAGCTGCACCGGACAATGCGCCGATATCGACGCGGAGCTTAGTCGCGTGCTTACAAGGGCTGTCAGCGACCTTCAGCTCGACTGGTCTCCTCCAGACGAGCCCGCTAAAAGCAGGCTGGATGAATGGTTCCTGCAGGGGCGCCCTTCGGCCCCTCCGCAAAGAAACGCCCCCTTCTTCCCGGAAGTTCACAATGAACTCACGAAGTCGTGGAAAGCCCCATTCTCCGCACGCTTGAAGACTTCTGTCTCGTCAGCGCTCTCCTCTGTCGACGGCGCCCGAGACCACGGTTACGAGAGCCTCCCCCCTCTCGAGGAGGCTATTGCTGCACACCTCTGCCCGCCCTCAGCCGCTGGATGGCGGTCGAAGCCTGTGCATCCATCCAAGCCGTGCCGCACCACCTCAGCTCTCGCTGGCCGAGCTTACACCTCCGCTGGTCAAGCTGCTTCGGCTCTACACACCATGGCTGTGCTGCAGGTTTTTCAGGCCAGACTTCTCCGTAACCTGGACGAATCTGCCCCAGATACCTATGACTTTAAAGATCTCCGCAGCGCTACTGATCTAGCCCTGCGTGCGACAAAGACCACAGCACAAGCGATCGGCCGAAGCATGGCAAGCCTCGCTGTTTTAGAGCGACACCTCTGGCTCACGCTCACGGAGATGAAAGACGCCGACAAATCCGCCTTTCTCGACTCTCCTATCTCGCCTTCCGGCCTCTTTGGCCAGTCGGTTAAGGGTTTCGCTGAACGCTTCACTGAGGCTCAGAAAACGTCACAGGCAATGAGACACTTCCTGCCGAAACGCTCTAGCTCTGCTGCGGGACGCCGTAGAAATGCGCCGCCCCCTCAGACCTCGAAGCCATCGCAGCCAGACTTACAGTCTCGCCCAGCGACCAAAACCCAGCACCGCTCTCGCTCTACGAGCCGCAAACCGCCAGAGAGACGGGGACCTCGGCCCAGGATTGTGCTGAACCCCGAGCCTCCGAAGCCCTCCTGACCTTCGGGCTGAAAAGACTGTGGTTAAGTCCCGCTGCGGCCGGACCACCACACAAGAAACCTCACATGCTTCCTCCAATCCCCTCACTAAAGGCGGTTGGAGATGTCTATACTGCAGTAAACGAGCCTGTTACAATGCACGCACGCCTGCACACAAACGCCGTTTTCACGGCGACCTCAATAAAGCACAAAAAGAGCTTTTTCTATGTAGGCAGTGTGCCCACTACACAGTACGCACCCCTACATGTATGCACACTCCCCCAAGTGTCACAAAGACTCACTCGGGTCTCCTTTCATGCCCACCTTCCCGCTCGCGCCGGAGGTGCTCTAAATGTAGCGCGCGTGCCCACTTCTCAGTGCGCAACCCTACAAATAAGCGCTGTCACCACAGTGTCACAAGCACAGCATACCCGATCTACTGGTCCCCTCATAACAGGCGGCCAGTGCCCGAAGCACATTCAACCCATAGCCGCACGAGCCGCTGCATGGCAGGCCATCCCCGGCATATCAAATTGGGTTTTGAATATAATAAAACGGGGTTACTCGCTCCAGTTCACTCGCAGACCGCCGCGCTTTCGCGCCGTGGTCGAAACGAAAGTGAAAAGCGAAATGACACACGTCCTTCGCGCCGAACTGATAAACCTTCTTGCAAAAGGGGTGATAGAAACTGTCCCCCCTGCGCAGCGTGAGTCAGGCTTTTACAGCCGCTACTTCCTCGTACCAAAAAAGGATGGCGGTCTCAGACCCATCCTAGATCTCAGACGTTTGAACAAAGCGCTTATGACGCGATCGTTCAAAATGTTAACTACCAAACAAATACTCGCGCAAATTCGCCCGAGGGATTGGTTTTTCTCAGTGGATCTGAAAGACGCTTACTTTCACATTCAAATAGCACCCCATCACAGGCCATTTTTGAGATTCGCCTTCGAGGGGCAGACTTATCAGTACATGGTTCTTCCATTCGGCCTCTCCGTAGCGCCCCGTACGTTTACACGGTGCATGGATGCCGCTCTCGCACCCCTGAGAATGCGGGGAGTGCGAGTATTGAACTACCTCGACGACTGGCTAGTTTTAGCCCATTCCGAGGAACTACTGACGACACACAGATCCTGGATCCTCAGCCATTTAGAATGCCTGGGTCTCACGATCAACACTGTCAAGAGCGCTCTGTTTCCCAGCCAGAGGATTTCCTTTTTGGGGATAGACATAGACTCTGTGACATGTACAGCGCGTCTGACGTCACAGCGCGCTCTCACTATTCAGCATTTAGCCGTGTCGTTCAAAGCCGGGTCTCTTTACCCGCTCAAACGATTTCAGGAAATGCTAGGTCTGATGGCATCAGCCTCTGCGGTTCTCAAACTGGGCCTGCTGCGCATGCGCCCACTACAGCGCTGGCTGAGAGACCGTGTTCCAGCGCGCGCCTGGATTTCCAGCCGCGCGCGCATCAGGGTGACCCACGGCTGCATCACAGCTCTGGCCCCTTGGAAAATAGCCAACTGGTATCAGTTAGGCGTAAGCACGGGCGCTGTCTCGAAATGGAAAGTAGTCTCGACAGATGCATCCAACCTCGGTTGGGGCGCCCTGTACGAGGGCAGGTCTGCCTCCGGCCTCTGGTCGAGCCCGGAGCGACTGTTACACATAAACTGTCTGGAGATGATAGCGGTCGAACTATCCCTGAAAGCTTTCCTCCCATTTTTAAAGGGCCACCACGTTCTGGTCAGATCAGACAGCATGTCAGTGATGGCCTACATAAATCGCCAGGGTGGTGTCAGGTCAGAAACCTTGCACACCCTGACCGAGCGTCTTCTGACATGGGCACATTACAATCTGCGCTCGCTAAAGGCAGCGCATGTACCTGGCATCCTGAACCGGGGCCCGGACATGCTTTCCAGGGCGAATGTTCCCCCTGGGGAGTGGTCTCTTCACCCACAGACGGTTCAGTTGATGTGGAGCACCTTCGGCAGGGCAGAGGTCGACCTCTTAGCCTCAGAAGACAACGCTCATTGCCCAATATATTTTTCAAAGAGCAGGGACGCGCTGGCCCTCGATTGGCCCAGACGCCCGCTTTATGCCTTCCCACCGGTCGCGATGCTACCGCAGGTCATCGATCGGGTCAGGAAGAGCAGATGTGCTATGCTGCTAGTAGCCCCACTCTGGACGACCCAACCTTGGTTCTCCGAGCTGATGCAGCTGTCCAGTACAGCCCCATGGCCAATACCGCTGCGGAAAGATCTCCTCACGCAGCTGAAGGGCGCGCTCTGGCATCCCCACCCCGAACTTTGGGCCCTTCATGTATGGCCCCTCAACGGGTACCCGGGAACCTCCCTGAGGGAGTGTTAAAGACCATTACGGAAGCCAGAGCGCCCTCAACCAGGCGCCTATACGCGCAGAAATGGTCAGTGTTCTCCACCTGGTGCGGGACACGGAACCTAGACCCTCACTTATGTGACGTGACGGAGATACTCTCCTTCCTACAGGAGCGTTTAGATGCGGGCAGATCCCCGTCTACGCTCAAAGTGTATGTGGCAGCCATTGCAGCTTCTCATGCTCCGGTGGCCGGCCTATCACTGGGAAAAAAACGAACTGGTCATTCGTTTCCTTAAGGGAGCTCGTCGGATGAACCCTCCCCGACCCCCTTCAATCCCTTCCTGGGACCTGTCTACGGTCCTAGAGGCCTTAAAGGGCCCCCCTTTTGAACCGCTTCAGTCTGTCGATATGAAGCTTCTTTCGTTCAAAACCGCTTTTCTACTGGCTCTGGCCTCAGTCAAGCAAGTGGGGGATTTACATGCGCTATCTGTAAGCGCTGACTGTCTCGAGTTTGGGCCTAATGACTCCAGAGTCATTCTCAGACCAAGACACGGCTATGTCCCCAAGGTGCTCTCAACACCGTTCAGAGCGCAGGTCATCTCGCTGTCAGCCCTTTCCTCGCAAAGCGACGAAAGCAACGCGAGCTTCATCTGCCCCGTCAGGGCTCTTAAAACCTATATTGCGCGCTCCGCCTTATTCAGGAGGTCGGACCAGCTCTTCATATGCTTTGGTGGGCGCACCCGAGGTCTCGCCACCACGAAGCAAAGCCTATCGCGATGGATAGTAGACACTATCTCGCTGGCTTACAAATCTAAGGGCCTTCACTGCCCGTTCGGCATCAGAGCCCATTCCACCCGAGGTATGGCCTCGTCATGGGCGTGGTCCTGCGGGATACCACTGGATGATATCTGTGCGGCGGCAGGCTGGGCCTCTCCGTCCACATTTATTAGATTCTATAATCTGCAAGTCCCTGCCCTGCAGGCCAGGGTACTTTCTATATAGACGTGCTAAGCCTTATCACGTCCCACTTTTTTCGTTCCCTATATAAAGCTCACTAAGGTTGGCTGTTGGGACTGGGATTTCTCCTGCTATAAAGCCCCGAGCTCTCGCCTCGGGCTGTGACAGGTCGAAGTTCCCGAGCACGCACGGCGTTTTACATTGTGTTCCCATAGCGTAAGCTAGCTTACGCAGTACGAGAGTACTCTCGAAAGGGAACGTACTCGGTTACTAATGTAACCTCGGTTCCCTGAGATGAGGGAACGAGTACTGCGTAACCTGCCGTGCTATGTGCTCGGACCGGGTGATCGCTTCAGTCGATTTAAAACCTGATCCCTATGGTGAAGCGGTGGCTTATATAGTTCCAGCCACGCCTATTTTGGCGCGCTCTGACGTCCAATGGGCGCGAAGCGCCCCCATTGGTTCGTTACTCTCCGCCGCCTCACCATAGGTTGCTGCAGTTGCCGCAGCACAGCCAATAAGCGCGCGAGCCGCTTCGCTTGGGTCTGCTGTGCTGCAGCACTGCGTTTTACATTATTTAAAAATTAAGGATAATTTTTGGCTTCATATTCTCGAGAAAAGGGGACCTTTTCCCATAGCGTAAGCTAGCTTACGCAGTACTCGTTCCCTCATCTCAGGGAACCGAGGTTACGTTAGTAACCGAGTACGTTTTTCCAGACAAACTCCCTTCTTGCTGAAGCACATACTTCCAGCGCATTAACACAGGCACACACTGTCATAAATGTCATTTTCCTCCCATTATATTAAGCTAGGGGGTTGATATATATATAGCTTCTTATAGTACCTATCAATCATATATATATATGATGATATATATATATATATATAATATATATATATATATATATATATAGGACTGATTTATTTATATGTTTTTGTAAACTATATTTGCATTATTAAATAAATTAAATATGCGTTCCTCCTAATTTATCTAATACTAATATTAATTCAAACTAACATCTTCATTTAAAATGACCCAGTGATCTAGACTTGAACATATCTACTATCATCATTGCTTAGTTACCCAATACTTTGCTATGTCAGCATTTATGACAAGCACTTATGTCACATAAGCATTTCTAGGCAATGGTTGAGAGCTACAAAAAAGAAGCCGAAAACAATTATAATCTTACAATCAATTTAAAAGGTCATGTTTTAGTGTCACAACCAGTTTGAATTACTCTAGAGACATCCTACTTTGGATGATGTGAGTGCATCTATAGAAATAGCTCCTCATACAGAGAGCAGTTGAGCATGGCAGATAATTCCTTTGGTGGCAGGCTGTTTGTCAGCAAATAAAGTGGATTCTTGCTGCCAGTGAGGAACCAGTACATTATTGTTTGCTTAGTGGAACAAATTGAGTGGTAACGGATAAAAAGAAAATCACTTACAGTCCAGTGGGAAAATGTATGAATAAACTTTATCTAAAATAATTAAGGCAGAGGCTATTTACTCAAAGTCATAAAGTGAGACAGTTGGTATTTGCACCCGGTGTTATTACAATATGAGTACCTTTTATAAATTAGTGTACCATTTTCTATTTACAATATTTTACAACAATATCTGTTATATTAATATCTGTTAATCTGCAATATACCGCTGTTCAAAAAAATTAGGATCTATATGTTTGTTAGTTTTTTTGGAAAGAAGTTAATACTTTTATTCAGCAAGGATGCATTCGATCAAAGGTGACAGTAAAGACATTATAATGTTACAATTTCGAATGAATGATGCTATTTTGAACTTTGTATTAAAATGATTTTTGAAGCATCATGAGACGCTGAAGACTGAACTAATGGCTGCTGAAAATTCTGCTTTGCATCACATGTACAAATTACTTTTTGAATACATTAAAATAGAAAACAGTTATAAGATTTGTAATTATATTTCACAATTATTGCATATGTATAATTTCATTATTTACATAGGTTCCAGATATATTATTGGTGTAATTTATGAACGGTGTACTATGCAAAAAAAAAAATGCAATACATTTCCCTGTATGTACCCTCCAGAATCTCCAGCATCCAGACTACATTCAATCATAGTTCAGCGTCACGCTGTGTGGCCAGTGCTACAACGAACACAAAATCACTCATCATCAATGACAAAATGTGAATTCCATTAAATATTTTGTATGATGACAATGATCTACATTCATAAACCTACCTCATGAATTCTGATGTTGCATACATTTTAATGTCAGACACGTCCCTTACAGGCTGAACAGACCCAAATGATCTCTGTCTGTCATGGTATACCAGTCCAACTAGCAAACCCTCAAGCAGTGGACCATGTCAATTATATCCCATCCTCAGGCACAGATCCTATCCAGTGTGGTCTGCCAAGGCAAAGGTCAGTCGAACCCGGGCCCTGGCACGAAAATGCTGAAATCATAGAAAAACAGCTGTGTCCTATGTAATTTATTCGATTTAGTCTTCACATTGATAATACTTTGCATCTTTTTGTGTTTTTTTAAAGTGTTAGTTCACCCAAAAATTCTGTCATTGATTATTCACCCTCATATCGTTTAAAACCAGAAAGACATACATTCATCTTCAAAACACAAGATATTTTGGATGAAATCCGAGAGCTTTCTGACCCTGCATAGACAGCAACGAAACTACCACGTTCAAGGCACGTGTCGTGGTACTCTAGTGAACGCGTGTAGAAGACTGACGCTGAAGAAAATAAATTGTTGAATAAAGTCATTATTTTGTTGTTGAAAATTCAGGTTGAACCACTGATGTCACATGGACTATTTTATTGATGACCTTACAACTTTCTGGGCCTTGAATGTGACAGTTGCATTGCTGTCTATGGAAGGTTCATGATAAGTTTATATGGAGTGTTCAAATTAAGATATTTTTGATGAAATAAAAATATTTTTGTTTATTTTTTGTATATTTATTTTATCAAACAATTTGTGTTCCGAAGATGAACAAAGGTCTTTCGGATTTGGACATGAGGATGAGTAATTAATGACAGATTTTTCATTTTTGGGTGTACTAACCCTTTAATTTATCTCAACTGTTTTGCTATTGGCTGTAACATCTGTGCTATTTTCCCCAGTACATTGTAATAGTCGACTAATTCAAGGCTGGTAAAATAGTGTCAACTGCCAACACAGAGACATTCCAGGAGCTTAACAAAAACAAATAATAATAAAAAGGATGAAAAACAATAAACAAATGTCAGTTTAAAAATGAGAACATTGTTAGCAGTGGCTTAGACAACCTTCTAGTTGCATAAAAACATACTGCACCTTTAAATTGCAATCTGATGTTCTCCACCACGTATTGTATTGATAATAAATAAAACAGCTGGTGATGAACTCATTTTGCAATTGCTACATTCACTGTAGTTCTGAATTGCCTTGCATCATATTTGTGACCTGCCGCGTTGTTTTAGGAAATGATGATGGATAGCATGATTACCTGGATTTCTCCGTGGCTGGTGCAATCAAGACCATGGTACTTGTCAGATCTCACATGGAGCCCTTGCACTCCATTGCAGCCACAAAGACAAGTCTAACATAATGGCCCTCCACAATGAAGTCCTCAGCAGAGTTCCTGTGATTAGTTTATGCAGATTGACATTTACGTGGCTGTGGGAGAGCCCGCTTCTTATGCCCTCTATCAAAAAAGCATTCGAGTGAAAACAGCCTTGTAGATCTAGTCTCTATCATTTGTCAGCCCCAAAATGTATGCCCCTCTTCCCAACCTCCTGAAACTGATTGCCACCAGTACTTCATGTTTTTTCTCTCACTTGGAAGAATATTGCTGATGAACAGCTCAAATCATGCAGTGCACATCTTTCATTTAGAGTGATGGAGAAGGAACAAGAAAGAAAAGAAGATGATGATGAAGTTCTT
This sequence comes from Carassius carassius, assembly GCF_963082965.1. Lineage (NCBI taxonomy): Eukaryota > Metazoa > Chordata > Actinopteri > Cypriniformes > Cyprinidae > Carassius > Carassius carassius. The sequence goes on from NC_081771.1 coordinate 15,624,588, forward strand.
TTTCATCTTTGACTGGGTCATGCACACCTGAAAGCAGGTTTGTAACTCCATACCTTGAGATCAATAGGTGGAAGAGGGCCAACGGCTGGTTTAAATCTGTCCCAACTGTTGAGGGGGGACGACGTGGGCTTCCAGTGCCTTCAGTAAGTACAAATATCACATTACCGAGATGCCCCTGCAACACAATTCCTGAGTACCACATATTGATCCGAGCAGTTGGGCTTACGCACTAAACTAAACACTTTCACAGCTTTCTGGCACACAAGATCACTGTGCTATATTTAGAAATGGCGTGGTCCCTATAGCAGGGCTCATTTGGCCCATGCGTGCCTTCCTTAACGATAGTCCTGTATGGGTTTGTGATGGGTGTAATCGAACATTGTTGAATTATTTACAGTAAAATGTGCAAGGGTTGGGATATCAGTAGATTTACACATGCTCTACGTCATTGCATTTCATTAATAAGTTGCACTCCCCCGAAAGGATGACCCCCACAGATAAACTAAAACCACGATCATGGTGGTTTTTAAAGTGGCCTGCTTTTTCTTTGCCATTTTGCCATTTCATAGATTGATTTGTGATGCAAAAGAGAGGTAGAATGGGACTGAACTGTTCCAACTTCTACACAATACACCACTCAATACAGAAATGAATTAAGAACACCAGTTCCATTCAGTTTCACACTTTGAATTTAATTATTGTAAAACTGCAGTTCAAATTTGAATACAAAGATTTATATTGATTTATATCACAATAGCTAGTACAACAGAATGAACAAATAATAAATGTTGATGGACTGTCACTACCAATAATCTTTTCTCACAGACACTAAAAAGGCTGCTACCCTTTGTCTGATGAAATTCACGGCATTTGACCAAAAACAACTCTATTGTTATATAAATATCCCATTGACATTATCTGTACATGCTTCCAACTTTGCGTTCCTCTGGTCTGCTTCATACCTGATAAAAGTAAATTACAATTAGGAAATCATGGCAATAAATGACCATTCAGTGTCCATCCAGGTCAAAATTCCTAATTGCACCGTGCTCCTGGTGCATTATCGAGCATGTGAAATGGGTTTAATGAGTCTGTCTGGTGGCACTCTGCTGGCGGAGAGTGGCTTCGATGGCGTCATGTGCAGCTGTGAATACAACCAAGTGATTTCAAAGCAATCTGACGTGGTGCCCATGAAAACAGAGGCGATAAAGCCAGCACCGGTATCTGGCCCCTCTCAGCATTACGTGTGAATGGTTTCTGTTCTCCTAATCTGCTTTCCAGATGTGTGGCTTAGAGCTGCCATATCAGGACAAAGCTGCACTGCTGCCAGCCGAGACCAAGCGATTCAGCAGGGGTTGTGACAAGCACCCAGCCTGTGTCTCAGGCAATGCATAACACCCAATCAAAGCTGTCCTCCCATTAGAAATGTGGAAGGGCTCTGGCCACTTTGTTACAGATGTCAGAGGGGATTATGATGGGATTGAGGGCAACATGTTTGTGATAGCATGTAGTATCTTTGGTTTATGGATTCTAATCCTAACCATATTTCACATTTAACAGGCAATATGTGCTCATAAACCTTGGAAGTTACTGTAGGAGCTGGGAGATGAGTTAACATGGATATAAATATGCTGGTTTTTATGTCATGATTCAATTCAATTCAATTCAAGTTTATTTGTATAGCGCTTTTTACAATACAAATCGTTACAAAGCAACTTTACAGAAAATTATGTTTCTACAATATTTATTAGTAGCTAGTAGTTTGTGCACGTTTGACAGGATCTTAGAAAAATAAAAATAATAATAATAATACAAGACGTAGTCAGCTAGATGATGAACTATCAATATTATTAATTAATAGTAATTATAGGATGCAGTCACACATGTAGCAATAATTGTTAGTTCTGTTTGTTGATTCAAGGTTAGCATCATCTGGGGTCCTCTGAGGGTCAGCATCATCTCTTCTCAGGTGTTCTGGATCCAGACTGGAGCTTGTATAAATCCTAGTTACCACAGGATGTAAATCCCGTGGCAAAACATAGAAACAAAATAGAGACATCATTAGCATAGCTGCTGATCCAACAAAGTAAAATTAGTTTAACCCAAGCTAAAGAATAAAAATGCAGATGCAACTACACTCACAATTTAAGAGATACATTATTCGAATGCTTGGCAAAAGAGATGCGTTTTTAATCTAGATTTAAACAGAGAGAGTGTGTCTGAACCCCGAACATTATCAGGAAGGCTATTCCAGAGTTTGGGAGCCAAATGTGAGAAAGCTCTACCTGCTTTAGTGGACTTTGCTATCCTAGGAACTACCAAAAGTCCAGCGTTTTGTGACCTTAGTGAGCGTGATGGGTTGTAGCGTGGTAGAAGGCTAGTTAGGTACGCAGGAGCTAAACCATTTAGGGCCTTATAGGTAAGTAATGATAATTGATACGGAACTTAATAGGTAGCCAGTGCAGAGACTGTAAAATTGGGGTAATATGATCATATTTTCTTGACCTGGTAAGGACTCTAGCTGCTGCATTTTGGACGGCCTGTAGCTTGTTTATTGATGAAGCAGGACAACCACCTAGAAGTCTATTACAATAGTCCAGTCTAGAGGTCATGAAAGCATGAACTAGCTTTTCTGCATCAGAAACAGATAACATGTTTCGTAGCTTGGCAATGTTTCTAAGATGGAAGAATGCGGTTTTTGTAACATTGGAAATATGATTTTCAAAAGACAAATTGCTGTCCAATATAACACCCAGATTTCTGACTGTAGAGGAAGTAACAGTACATCCGTCTAGTTGCAGATTGTAATCTACAAGATTCTGTGTGGTGTTTTTTGGTCCAATAATTAATATCTCTGTCTTATCCGAATTTAATTGGAGAAAATTATTTGTCATCCAATCTTTTACATTTTTAACACACTGTGTTAGCTTAGAAAATTGGGAAGTTTCATCTGGTCTTGTTGAGATATATAGCTGAGTATCATCAGCATAACAGTGGAAGCTAATTCCGTATTTTCTAATAATATTACCAAGGGGCAACATGTATATTGAAAATAGAAGGGGACCTGGGACGGATCCTTGTGGCACTCCATATTTTACTGATGATAAATGAGATGACACCCCATTTAAGTAAACAAAATGGTAGCGATCGGACAGGTAGGATCATGATGGGGACCTTCCATTAACTTAAACCCGTTGTTTTCATTTTGAGCTAATGATATTTTTCTATTACTTCATAGAAAGCTTTCTGCATTTAGGTTTAAATGTAGTTTATTTAGCTATGCATGTATTTAACATTGGCACAATGCACAATAGTCTCCCACAACCTGATTTCAGATTCAAAACCAGTAAATACAGTAAAGTAAAGCCTGATCCACACACACACATAGAGAGAGAGAAACACACAAAACATCCTTTGTCAAATGTGAACAGATCAATGTTCTCATCTTTTCCTCATGATGCCAGCAGCAAGGAATTAATTTCTAGATCCCAAAACATTGTCTTGTAGGTGGATATCTATGCACTGCTGCGATGCTCCATGTTGATTTTACATTTTGAAGGACTTTTTATTATTCACACTCTGTAAAGTAGAAATATGTAGTTGTTCTCTTATTTTTTTAGGTTGTTATGCAGAGCAAGTATGGACTTACAACTGCCAATGGATAATAGAATATTTTATTTGTTTGTTTATTTATTTTTACATTTACAAAAAAAACTACAACAGTGTATTATTCCATTTTATATAAATAAAACATGTCTATTTTTCTTTTTCTTTTTCTAGTTCTTTTTTTTTTTTTTTTTTTTTTTTAGTGCTAATGTTTGAAAGGGTGATTTCATTAAGCCAATCACTGTAAATACCATTTGAGTGATTACTCTATATTAGGCTTCACTGCAGCAGGAAAAATATGCTGCAGTGAATAATCCACTTCACGCTGTTAAGAACCATCCTAATATTGGACACTTTTGAAATAACAACTATGCTATTATGACGTTTTTGTGATTTATATGTTACTTATGGAGAATATTCATTCAATAAAATTTCACAGCTACTTTAAATGGCTCTCAATGGAGAAACATTTTGCCTGCATAACAGAGTAATCCAGGGGCAAAATGCAGAGCTAACCAACCAAAACCTCCAGGTTTAGCCCATTTAAGCTGATTTCCAAACAAGTTGCACATGATAAGTGATGCTTACAGGGAAATCAACCAATCATAGTGTCCTGAAGGCAGTGACTCTTTTCACACGGTTTTGACTGTATTACACCCTCTTAGACTAACTCCACTTTTTAGGACCGCAATGAGGAAGCTGCACCAAGCTGAAGAGAGGCAAAGGAGACATGAGATTTATTTGTAAAATAAACACACACACACACACACACACACACACACACACACATATAATTTTGCCAACTATTTTGTTAATTAACATTTAAACCATTGCTTCCTGTGCCATTGTATTAGGTGCTTTATGCCATATAATATGTGTTACTAACTACAGTATACACTGAACTACTGAAAATCAATCTGCAAGCATATTGGCTAATTAAGATAATCTGCAGCTAAAAGGGTAATCAGTACTATTTAATGCCAGTATATGGCCTGTTTTGTCACATCCATTAATGTCTACAGCAGATATATTATTATTCACACAGCATTTCACAGACAATTACAGCTCTATTCAAACATGATATATGCTACATAGTGTCATACAGTTTTGTCATGTAGCCTAATTCATAATTTTTAAGTCAAAGGAAAAGTTGATCCAAGAAAACATACCAAAATACTGGTGACTCATCCTGCGCTGCAGAGATTTTCTGTCAACATGCCCTTTTCAGCTAACCTCTGTAGTATAAACATAGAGGCATTGCTCTACAAATGAAGATCTTTTCCCAATCACATAGGTAACCCAGACAATAAAGAACAGTGCTGAACTGTTTTGTTTACTCAATATATCTTTAGCAGTCATCTATTAAAATATGTTGGGTTGCAGTGATGACCTCAGCACCACCATGCTGCCCTGTGCTACATTCTCTTGCGTTTCTGCCAACTGTGCCACACTGTGTTTTTTCTTCATTAAAGTTCCTCTGTCATGCATCCATAGTCTATCTCCGCTGCCTCATACTGCCTGTCTACATTTTCTCCCGCAATTCCCCACTGATGTTTTTACTGTTTTAACTTTGAAATTAATCACATGATATCAAAGGACACGACAGCTCTCATGATACTTGCTTGTGCACCTCCACAATCGCTGATACACAGATACACGTGAACATGCCCAAACATGTCTTCTCTTACACACATAGAAATGTACAGGAGGGGTCATGAGCTTAACACCTGCTACCTTGAAATATGAAACACCTTCCACCTCATCCACCAATCAAAGGATGTAGTGCAGCAAATAAAAGCATCTACACCACCAAGGAAAGAAAATGTTCTGAAACAGATAAACATGAATCTGGCAACGTTTTATTATGTTGGTCAATGTATGTATCATGGTAGTTTATTGAAGGAAATGAAATGCCCATTGAGTGGCGTTAAAAGGTTAATGCTTTGATGCATTTTAAAATAACATTGCACCTATAAACCCTAACCTAAAACTGATAGTGTTAACAAAGCAATCATTACATAGAAATGCATTTGCTGAAGCAGCCTTGCCTTTTTAGCTTGATTCTACAAGTTTTGACCTCTTTTACTGTGACACAGGATTGAAACCTGAGCAATCTACATTGCAAGTGCACCAGGTGAGGTACTGAGCAAGTTTACTATGTTAGAAAAGTCAAACATATGGAGCTGGTTATATAGAGCAAATGTCAAAATACTGTATATAAGTGTATAAAAACAATGCACTATGGTAAAATAATTTTCAGGTCATAACATGGTATTGTTTAAGTATTTTACTGCCACTAGTGTTCATTTAAAATGGAAACTGCAGTGAATTGTATGTATCTACATAAATGTGTCTATTTTTCAATGAGCTTATTTTGCAAATGAATTTGAAGAAGCTTTTCTGTGTGACAAAACCTCAGAGCAGGTATGGTCATGACATTAGAGACGCTTGGTATAGTATTATAGATCTAGGACATCAGCCGGAGGAGGTCTCTTGTGAGGATGAATTGGCTTTCCTGCCTTTTCTAAGTCAAGATAATCTAGCTAAACCCAGAAGACCCAGAAAGAGACACACTACAGTGGGCTAAATTATTGTCCACTCCAGCCCAATAACAGGACAACAGTTCATAACAGAATCATCTTTATCAGATGTGCTAAATTTAGACATTAGCTCTGTTCCAAAACCTATTTAGCTGCCTCACTGACCACTGCCTTGGCTGCTGTCTTTTAAGGCAGCTCATAAGTGACTGATTTTGGACTGTGTAAGTGCCACCTAACTGCCAAAGAGTGTAATTGCACTTTCATTCAACCTGTCTGCTGTTTTTTATGCATTGGTCTGAAAAGATACAATCGCACGTGGATTTATAAGTTTATACAAATTATTTTATCTTTTTAGAATTCACAGTATTAAATTACTTTTAAGTATTTTTAGTGAGCAATTTTCATACTTTCTCTGGCATCTTAATTTCTTGTCTTACTGTATTAAAATTTGTCTAAAATCTTATAAGGCGGCATAATTAAGCTGTCAAACTTTTGCAATATCCTTGAAATCCTGTCTCCATAGGTGCCTCGCCATATTTTGGAACAGAACAAATTGTGTGTCTAAAAGTGTGTGTGCTGCACAGTACATTTTCTTAGGCTATGACTAATCTGTCTACCTGAAAGTGTGCTAAATGCTCTTAAAAAAGACACTGTGGAGATCTTATAAAATATATTTTATTCTGCGGTAATTATATAAATTAGCTGTCCCCTGTTCCACTGAATGCTTTTACAGTTTTTAATAGAATAGGACAGTTAGAATAAAAAATAGACATAAAGGAATTTTACCTGTTTAGACTGACCCTTTGGATACATTAGATCCAAAACATTGTGTCTTGTTAAATCATCTGCTTTCTAAGACATGCATTTTAACAGTTAAAACAAATTAATAGCCAATATTTGTTCACACATTACAAAAAGTAACAGATTTTTGGTATGGTACTAACTGTCTTAAGTGCCATAAAATTACTTCAACCCCTCCCACACCAGAGTAAGATAAAGAATAATGCCAAATAATGCCAAATTTATCTGAATTTGTTTGACATTTAGTGCATGTAATGTTTGAACAGATGGTGTAGAACATCTACCAGTAGGGGCTAATGAGGACCAAACCTTGTCCCCTTGGTTTCATCTAAATATGTGGCCATATTGTTCACTTAGCTTTGTAGCCAAATTCAGGTAGAGAGAAATGCATGATGTAATTCTACAAAGCTTGGTTTCTGTTCAGAAGAATGTCAGAGTTTCACAGCATGAGATCATTGTGATAATAAGACTCTCAATGAGGGCTGTCGAGCTCAGAAAAGTTTGACAATGTGCAGCTCTGCAACTTTTTTGGTGACTGTGCACTCCTTCACTACTCTGCCTTTGTTAAATTCAGGGAGACCCCATAAATACACTGGCCATCTGTGAAAGTCAAAGACTGTAAGCTTGCAGAAAGGCTTTGCTCATCTGTCTTGCTAATGTGCAAGTGGATGCAACGACCTCAACCCCTCCCGTACCAGAGTGAGAAAGAATAATGCCATGCCCCTTTGGTGAATTTTATTTTCAACAGCACACCTGCCTGGCTGACAGCCCCCAGAGACGAGATTGTGGTTTAATGGCACAATGTTTCTTCTGTCCTGCACCCAATGAGAGAAAAGCAGTGGCTGGCACAGTGCTGACGTTAACACTGCTAACCATGGGACGGTGAGGACCAGTTTCTTTTTGTTGTAAACTGGAGGACGCTTCTGTCATGACATTGGGAGTCCAGCATTCTCTAATGAGCTGTGCAAAGCACAGAAATGTAGGTTAGACTATGAAAATGAGCTGAATTGTGTAATTTCTGCACAACTAGCATCAAATAGCAAGGATTGTTTTCAAACAGGTTTCCTGAATACTCCCCCCATATTCTATTGGTTGGACAAACAGATACAGACACCCCAAAGTGTTGCCTTTGATTATGTTCGTCTTGTTGGGATGCACAGAAGCCATAAGGGGCCTTACTTCTTTTTCTTATTTTAGGATTTTGACATAAAAGTCCTTGGAAGATTTTAGCATGGTAATGGATATGACAGTGTTAATGTATTTGGTCTTGGCAAAAGAGTTCTGCATGTTCCCTGCTGAATTGCTGCTGCAATATTTTATTGCTGTTGTTGTGGATTATTGGTGGTGCTGCAAAGCAAGCACAGGAACTTGCTACTGCCAATACATATACCGATACGGTGCTGTGAGTATTTAAGGCATCCTGCTGCACAAATAGCATACACAATAACCCTTAGCAGATCTATACAGGTGGAGCTGGGGAAGATGGAGGGTTTTAGAGGGACTCTGAAAGTGTGCTGCGAAATGCTTTAGTGAATGCTGACCAGCCATTTAAATATAAAGCAGCAAGTTTATTGACTGCATATACAACATGAACCAGTCAGCTTGTGCCAAGTAGTTTAATGCTGTGAATATTGTCAGTTTGCAATTTGCATTAAGGATGCAGTCTGTGCCACCTAGTGTTTCATGACAGTACTTGGCTTTTTTTCTTTCCTTTTAAAGTATGCTGATCAAAACAGCCAGTTAAAGAAAAAAAAAAAACGAAAAAAATGAAAAGAAATGAATACTTTTACTCAGCAGTTTTGCGTTAAATGGATCAAAGATTACAGTAAAGACTGATTTCAGCATTGATAAAGAAGTGTTTGTTGAGCACCAAACAGGCATAATTCATTTGAAGGATCATGTGATAGTGAAAACTGGAATAATTGCCATCAAATAAAGAAATTAAATAAAATAAAAATACTAAAACAGTCAAGTCAAGTTACCTTTATTAATATAGTGCTTTTAACCATACAGATTGTGTCAAAGCAACTTTACAGTATTAAATATGAAAATAGTGTGTCAATAATGCAAAATGACAATAGTAAACACTTAATTTTTTAGTAAAGGCAGTTCATCAACTGAATTTAGTGATGTCATCGTCCAGCTCAGTTCAGTTTAAATAGTATCTGAGCAAACAAGTCGATGGTATCGCTGGATATTAAATGTCCCCAACTAAGTAAGCCAGAGGAAGCAAAACTCCATTGGTAACAGAATGGAGAAAAAAACCTTGGGAGAAACCAGGTTCATACGGGGGACCATTACTCCTCTGGCCAGACAAAACCAGCAGTTCAATTCCAGGCAGCAGCAACAGAAAACAGAAAACAGTCTTCAATAATAATATTTTATATTTTATTTTTGTATTTTTTTACTTTAATGTGTCTCACCCAACCTACACTGTGCCTGTCAGTAGACCACTTCCAAATCAATGTGCAACATTTGAGAAATCAAATAAAAATAAAATAAAAAAGCACAGAGATATTTTTGAGGATAATCATCCTACAAAAGGATTATTTATAGTTCTCTCTAAATATTAAGCAGGAATATGATGAGTATTTTAACATCAAAAAATGAAACACTTCAGCTTTCAATCAGATGTAGTTTTCTCATGAAAAAGATGAATCATGAACATCATCAGAAGGACTTGGAAGACCTGTTTTGTTGTCTTGCAGTGATACATGAGAAGCAAGATCAAAATTGGAATGATTCATTGATCTCTACGTTGCCAGAAAGGAAACATAACACATGTAAGGTAATTTGGTTCCATCACACCCTTGAATGGCCTAACTTACTTTTTCTGAAGAGCACAGAGATTAAAAAAATAAAAAAGAGGAGACAGGATGGAGGCCTGAACAGATGGGAAAAGATATAAACTGACACTGAATGGCAAGCTATACATAAAGATCCATGAGTGGAAATGGGAGGTGAGGAAACATGAATCATGTCGCTCAGGGACAGATTCTTCATATATATTCTTACATTGTTAGACCTGCGGTTCATATATATACAATTTTCTTTTCACTAAAGCTTGATTTGTTATTTAAACGTCCCTCATGACCCCTTTGACTAGTTCCTTTTATTGTAATTGCACTGAATATATGGTGGTTCTGTGAATGAAAAGCACATTAAATGCTTTCTGAAATCAGTTGCTTGGGATCTATTGTTACAAAAAAAGAGAAAAAAATTATGGTATTAACAGCTTACACAAATCAATAGAGGAATAACTAACTCTCTGCAAAATATAATAGAGACTTTTTGAATTGAACCAGGAAGCAACCATCCACAGTAGCCTAGCAATCATTTGTCCTGTGCTGTAAGTTAAAATGGTGGAGATTTTGCACAGTTAATGCACCACTCACATTTTCCATATAAAATGTAATAATCTAATGATGAATGTAATTGATAGAGGTTTCCATAACTGGTAGAAATGATTACAATGCAAAATCCCATTTCTAATAACAGAATCCCATCCCAGTATTTAAGTGTTGTCAGCAGCAAGAAAACATCCGTGTAAGCTGTTCCTGCTCAGAACAGACACATGGCAGTGCCAGCCAACATCAGTTGTCAAATCCAGAGACTAGATTACTAGCTCAGAAGCTTTTGGCTCTCTGTTCCTCCAAACAGTACACACAAACACACACACACACACACACACACACACATAAAGAGAGAGAGCTTTCAATATGTAGAGCCGAGACACAGAAATTGACCTCTGATCTGATCAATGAAACTGCATTACTTTTGTACATAGGTTTTTCATAAATACTTAATGACATGTATATATATATATTTGGCATCATATTAGATCATTTTTGTAAAGTGAATTTTTAAATGTTGATTAAATATGTTTTTTTTTTAACACTTTTAGTAAGCATATTCATATAAATGTGGATTATATTTAAATGCTTTCATTTATTTTTCAAATGCATTTGTTTCTTAATTCAGTTTCAGATTCTTCATTCAAGGTTTTCACATTTAGATTGCATTTTTATATTATACAGGGTAGTCTAATCCTAGTTTACAGACACATCTCAAAAGCAAACATTTGCAAGCACCTTTGCCTTAATATTAATTCCTGTTAGATTTTTTTTTGTGTTCCTTTGTGGCAACAATTGCAGGTTACCACTTTTACAGAGAATGGGGATTGCAATTCTGCTAGTTTCAATCTCTATACTGTATGTAAAAACAATTGCTTTTTAAATATCATAGTCAGATTGTATTTAGAAAGAACAAAAGTAGTAAGTTTTCATTTAGCAGATACTATTCTTAGCTATTCATGGTTGTGGCAGTCCTCCTGGCCACACACACATTTTCTGTCATGTTGGGGAATTTCCATTGACTAATGATATGTTTTGTATCCTGACTTAAACTTATAGGACATGCCCCAAATCCTAACCTTTCTGCACTTTTAGACTTCATTAAGATGTTTATTAGGTTTAATTAAGCTGTTTTCCTCATGGGCACCATTGGCTGGAATTACCAAAGGTGATTTCATGCTTTACTGCCCTTGTGGGCACACTTGCTCCCCATAAACAAAACTGACATATAAACACACAAATATCCACTTAAAATGTGTGTTACTTGACAAAACAAGTAGTACTCAAAAGAATTTGTGAATATATAATTGTATACCACTTTTGACCTACATGCAGATTTTAACATTTTGCCATTAAGTGTGGACAAAATGTCATATAAATTCTAAAACATTTTTAGCACCTCATCTGCCCTAAACACTAGAAGTATAAATGGAAATAGAAACAATCTTTCGGATATTCCATTTTTGTTCATATCCCCATCCAAGAAAATGGATGTAATTTACACCATCAAGAGCAAGAAAGAGCATCCAAAAGCCTGTGAGTGCTCAACATCATAAAAGTCTCATCCACATGAACAGCGTGATCATTCTGGCCAATCCCTAATCTTATAGCCTCACACCTTTGTGATCCAGCAAAAAATTTGTCTCGTGGGACATAGTTTATGTGAAACATTCTGACCTCGGGTCGCAAATACACAGAACACTGTCCTATCCAGAAGTGCTCTTTTCCTTGGAGACCAAAGCAGATTTGTTCTAAGACAATCCCAGTGACGCACCACAAGGGAGCAGCCAACCAAAAGCCAGAGGAGAAAGTTAGGACACCCATTAATTGGAGACCTTAAGACTTGGGCTGGCTAAATAATGGTGATAATAGGCTTTGCTGCTACAGAACAAGGGATTTGGAAACAACAGACTGTGCAGGACATTCACAAAGTCCCAAAATTCATTCTGAAGGGTTCTGATCACCAAAAACTGGTCATGCATATATAGGGTGTCGGCTCATTACCAGTCATTATATTCTCATTAAACAGCCAATAACAAATCATAAGAAGATGATCAGGTCACCCTGAAATAAGAGGTCTCTATGAATTTACACTGATACATTTAGACAGGAAGTGTGCAGCTTTCATAGCTATATATAGTATTTCTTTAAAGGGTCAGTTTCAGATTTTCTGTAATGTATATTCTCAGTTACCATCAGCTGTAATGCATTTTATCTGAATATTTGCACTCTTACTGAATTGAAACTCCTTGTGGTTTCGTGTAACATATACAAACATGCATCCCCACCTCAGGAAAGCAGTAATGCAATGCAATGCAATCTCCCTTTACCTTTCTCTCTTTCTCGGCTTGCCGCCGTTTTAGCATGCTGAGGCATGAACCAATTATTTCACATAAATAGATTGGTTCCCTCCTGCACGTTGTTTATCATTCGGTGTTGGTAAATTTGTTTGTGTCACCATAATTATTCCTCCATGTAATATTTTCAATGCTCTCATTTCAATTTTTTGATAAGATGGCACATGATTTCGCTCTATAGCTATCAACATGGGTAATTAAAAAGAGCAGTCTTACATATCTCCATACACAAATCAAAGCACAGAGATGAAACTCCTAAATTACTTAATATTCATATCACCCCACAATTACTTTTAAGTCCTACAGCCATAACGAGTCTCAAGGGCATCAGTGACGTCACTAAAAGTAATACAGAGCCTCTTCTACAATAAAGTTGAAAACTGACCCACATAGGTGAGGATGGGGTAAGATGATACCCAATTTGTTTAGAATGATAATGCATCATTTAATATTTTACTAGGAAACATAAAGGGAAATGTAAGTCTATTCATTAATAGTAGCTTACAATTCTAATGTATGGCATCTAAAGTCTTAGTTGCTGATTTCATATAAGGTGCAAAATGGTTAGAAAGAAAAAGGACTTTAATTGGCTGGCTGTATTCTTGTTAACTCTACCTTCAGATGTTGAAGGTGCTTTTGAGCACATTAAAGTGCTCTGCAGGGGCTTTCCATGTTTAGTATTAGCATTTAACATGTCGCAAAAGAACAAAAGAAAATGAGGAAGAAAGCTTTTACACAAAACCTGACCTTTAAATTGTTCTTCCTTGGTTTTGTGAGTGGCAATGGTGTTTGTGCTGCAGTAGCAAGTAGCTCATTATCAAGAGATTTGTGCTCTACAATAAAATATAGTCCAAAGAGACTCGTTGAATGGACAATGATGCCACATGACAAGGGTTCGGTGAGTCAGCTACATGAGGATGGCTTTAGGCAGCAAAACCAGTTGAAAGAACACTTCACCGACCACAACCAGCGTCAGTGCAAGGACATCTAGATGCCCGCTGATTGCGGGGAACTCTGTCTCTTCCTCCAGCAAGGAAAACTCAATGTGAACTAGAATGTCTGATGGTCAGATCTTGCTTGTTGCATAACAGTTGATTGTTAGGGATGTCTGACAACAAAATTTGTTCTGCATGTTTACCCTAAATTAAATAGGTCTATTCAAATCTGAAAGGCATTTCTATGTTAGATTTTCCACCACGAGAGAGTGAGTCAGTGAATCATTGATTCATTCATTCAACCGATTTGTTAAAAAATGCACATTTGATTTAGGAATGATACAAGTGACTTCCTTTGTCCAAATATGCCATCTTCCCTACTATATAGTACACAAAAAGTACACAAATGACTTCTGCAAGACCCTGAAGTGCACATCAGATGGACACTTTAATATCCCATGAGGCCACAGGAGAGGTGTCGTGGATGGCAGTAAAGAGATGCAGTTGACGTTGTGATTCAGTGACAACATGGTTGGATGACTGGATTTCATTACACTACCCACATTCATTTTGGAAGCAGCTAATGTTGTATAAGTAAGTCACTGAATCATTCACTTAACCAATTTGTTCAAAAACAATGATTCATTCAAGAAAATGAAACACCATTACTTACTGTTTCTCTGAAATGAATGTGGTTATTCTTTCTGCAGCAGTTGGCAATTTTGTGTCGAACATGTAAGCTATTCAATATTAACTTCTTGTTTACCAAATGTTTGATTAAAATAGAACATTACGTTGAAATCATTATCAAACCATTCTTCATACGGAACAGTGATTTTCAACCACAGCTTGTTGTCGAGAATCACAATTATATATGATGAAAAAAGAACAGAATGACTGAATAATGATTTCAACTAATAATGAAATAAACCTTTGCTTAGATTGATTAGTATCAAAATAAATGTAATCAGTGATACCTTTAAACCCCTAAATCTAAAACTTTACAGGTGTACTAATCTATATATCTGCATAAATTGGTCAAAAATGATCTCAGATTAGCAGAAGAATGTATTCCATCTCTGTTTAGTCCCTGAAACACTCTAATCAGATCAGCAGCCCAAAGTGCTCCCAGCACAGGGAGAAAATTAAAATCATTAAATGAACCGGAGTCCGCCGCATATTTAGGGGATAGTTCTACGTGCAGCATGACGTATTGCTGCAGCTGCAAATTAGCATAAATGACCACATTGAAGAATTGTTTATATTTATAAAACATGACATGCAATCTCTCACAGCACTTCCCTTTAATACCCTTTGTTAGAGCCAGCTGTGACTGTAGAGCACTGTGGATTGGCATGTTGAAGACAGCGGTTTGTATTAGGATGTCGTGGGTAATATAAATACATGAGAAGCACCTCTGATACTGTCAAGGCAGTTCTAGCTCCGTAAGATTGGAACCTCTGCTGATACATCAGTCATAAACTTTTAAAGGTGGCAGGCAGGCATGACGTCTGGTTATGAATCAGATCCAGGAACTTTGAGCTGCCTTGAGGAGAAGCGCCTTAAGAATGGTTTTTTCACAGTGGTGGTGTGATCATGCAAGGTGCACCTCTGTATTTCTTATCTAATAGGGATATTGAAAATTAAAACTCCGGTTATTTAATTAAGAAAATCGTATTTGTTTTATTTTACCACAATATCACATTTAAGTGAATATAAATATGTTTTAAGGACAATATTATTATTATTTTTTTTATCCTCTAGCAGGTGACATAATTAAAGTATTAAATGTATACTGAAAAACAAACAAACAAACACTAAAACGGTTTCAGTGAGAAATTGCTGGTAAAATTCACAAATGATTACAAAGAAACAGCATGTAAGGCAGTGAATTATACATAAAATTAAGTTAAAGACTAAAAAAAATTAGTTTCAATATTTAGCAATATTTGTTTCATATTTACAGCTTTGATTTTCTTTTTACCGTGTATTAGAATTTGATTTGAGAAATTATGTGGAATTTTGTAGTAGTAATTGATTTGTTTCTAAAGTGTTCCATCATGTACCATTTCATAATATCAAAATAAAATGATGTAACATGTCAAAAATATTACAGTTAAATGTAGTTGAAACCATCAGATATGATAACTAAATATCACACTGTTACACCATTTACTAATGTTAATTCATGCATTTCATGCATATATATATATATATATATATATATACAGTGACCCTAACAGATAGTTCAATGTTTCATCAAAAAGTTTCATCTTCCACTAGACTTTAGTGGGGTTTTTAATAAATCATCAGGATGTCTCCCACCAGTGTCTCTTCATTTCATGGCCGCAGTTTATTTTTGTTAAGGTCCTTTCTTAACTGTCCCTGCTCATACAGACATGTCATATTAGAGGTAGCGCTGTGTTATGTTCACACATAATGGCTATTGGTGATGATTTTCAATTTGTGAGCAGTCAAAGCTATTCGACATGACTGTTCTCTTTGAATCTGGGGGCAGATCCAGCAAATGGACAGAGCCCTGCCAGAAGCCCAACTAAAGATGCATCAAACAGCCATGTATTATCCACACTTCTGTTACATAATCAAAAGACTATTAAGGGTGCCAGCACCAGTTCTCCAGCAGTTCAACGGGTTGTCTATGATTTCGATTTTACATGAGAATGGCTTTTAGATTTTAGTATCCAGAATTTCTATTTATATTATTTAGACTTTTTTTTTAATGATCAAGGAAGAACACTTAATTTCTTTGAATGCTCTAATATCCCTAAATCTTCAAAATGGAGCCAAACAACATTAAGCAGCTTACAGCATGAAAACCTTATTAAACATTTTATTTATTTATTTATTTTGTCACAAAACTTGTTTTGCACTAATGAAATTCCTCCTGCTGTGCAGCTGTATTGCATTTCTTTGAAATGCAGTTCCACAGAATCCCGTTCCTTTCATTTGGTTTCAACTTTTAAATTACAATTTTTGAATTGAAACCACTGAAAATCTTGTCACGGCACAAACAGATTACTGCTATCTTCCTAAATATTCCTTTTAAACTAATTAAGTGAAATATATTCATTAAACCCAAGCTTTGTGAAAATTTTAATATACAATGGTTTACAAATGAGCGAGAAATTTGTGAAACAATTTGGAAATGCGGCAACATTGTGCAGGAGATGTTAATTTACATATTGGCCTAAAAAGGTGAGATTACTACTGTTAAATCAACTGAGTGTAATTAGTACTTGAGATGTTACAATGTAGCAGTATAAGGTATATTTTTACTCATCACAGAATCTGTTAGTTTAGCACCACTGATACCAAGCACTTGTGAAATTATTTCCATCATAAATTAAGGTAATCTAAGCATTTCACTGCCTACCAGTTTATTTCCACAACTTATTTGTGTGCTTGTTTCACATATAATGAGCCATAAGACCCCAGAATTTAAGGAGGACAGCTGAAGTGCATTATTAAATAATTATTTTTGTATATAACCACTTCTCAGAATGAGAAAGGTATTTTAGTATCGGTCTGATGCAATGTTAAACATTTTGAGCTAGTAAACATTTTTGAGCTTTGGAGTCTCTTAGACCACAAACAAAACATTACTTGTGGGCAACAAGGCAGACAAAGCCAGATGACGAAGAGAAATCATGATGCAGTGAAGACTTTTGCCCTTGTGAGGACTGCTTACATTTTTAATTAAAAACACTTGCACTTTATATCAATCTACTAAGATGTAGAATTTGGTCTGCAGACACAAGTATTTTTGCTCTCCATTAATAGCATTACGTTCTCTGGAGAGATGTCTCTCAGGTCACGTACATACAATGGCACTAGACCACTAAGACACAATCACAGGGTAGAGTGAATGAATTGAGCACTTCTCGTTTTAAGGATGACGACAGTGTGATTCAGAGAGAGAGATTACTTTTCTTATCTCTAATGGCAGAGCCATGCTAGATTAGACCATCAGGGAATACATTTTATCGAAAAGAGATGGTTGGAAAGTTTTAAGGTATAAATTGTGTGAGGTTTTTTAATAGAACAAGATTTTGCAAAGATGCAGTATTTCATCTTTATGAAATCTAATGCCAGGGTCACCACATCAGAATAGAATTTGAAATGTTGAGACATTAGCAATAGATGATCAAGATCAAGTTTCAATACATCAACATTTATTAAGTTTTTATGAAGGCAGTCCAAATCTGCAGATTAAATGTAAATGCAAAGCAGAATGACAGTGAATTGAATTTCAATTACAATATTTTATTAGAATTAATTAGTAGTTTGCAATGTTTCTTTAGACTTTTAATTAATTTGTCAAAAACAACTTTAAACTTTGGCTTTACAAATCCTTATCTGAAGGTTTGGTGGGGTGGGGGGGGGGTCAAAAACCTGTAATCCCTTACAGACAGAAAGAGTAATAGAATGATAAAAATAGATAGATAAAACAATAGAAAAAATGGCAGACAGATCATTTGGCATTTAGTTTTGTTTTTATGGAGGCAGCCAATAACTAAAATTTTAATTTGAATGTAAATAAGTAGAAGAAAGAGATTATGTCATTTTTAAAACAAGTTTAAAATGTTATAGGCGTTACAGGAAGAACAATCGATGGATGGATGGATGGAGAGACTGTACTGTAGCAATAGATGTTTCATTGGCGGCGGCAATAGCCTTTGCGCCGTCATGCTACGGATGTCCCGAGTTCAAATCCAAAGCTTGTAGAACTTTGCAAATCCTAACCCCCTCTTTCTCCTATCATCACTGTCCTATCAGATTAAAGGCAAAAACTCCAAAGATAAATCTTTAAAAAAAAAGTTTTGTCATTGATTATGTTTTCATTATGGTCAACTATATCTGCAAATTTAAATTTCAATGTAAATAAGAATAATTCAAATTAGTTGTATTTTAAAATTAGTAATTTTTACTGTTTTTTCAATTAGAATTTCATTAGTATTTGTAATGTTTCAATAAAAAAAGCTAAATTTGTCAAGACAAACTTTGAATTAAGCTGACTTTAGCAATGGATGTTTTGCCATTGATTATGTTTTTTTATGAGGGCACACAATGTAAATAAGTACAAAAAATATATTAAAAATGTCAGTAAATTAAAAAAAAAAAGTAGAATTCAATGAGTATTTGTCATTTTTAATTAAAAAAAGCTACATTTGTCAAGAAAAACTTTGAATGTTGGCTTGACAAAACAAGTTTAAAAAGCATTAAAGTTTGAAAGTTTATAGGCCTTAAGGACAAAAAGAACAGTATATAGATTGATAGACAGAACAATAGACAAATAGATACTTTATGCATACTTTTAATTTTTTTTTTAGTATATTTAAGAGTTTAATGTAAGTGTAATTCCCTGCGTGTTCAGCCAAGCTGACTAGAGCTTGCAAATTGAAATTAACCCATTATATAACTTGGCCATGGAGCAATAGGATGCTGTCTTCCCCAGAGGTTGAATCCTCAGATGATTGACTGTTCAGATTAGCCATACGTCTCTGTCTCTGTAGCACAGATAAAAGCAGTTGACGACAGTCACCCTATCACTCGCATGACTGCGGTGGCCTCTTTGTGATATCGCACTTCATCATGCAAAGTAAAACTGAGGGTGATGTGAGAAAGACTATATTGATGCTACATACAGTTTTTCATCCGTGGCTTCAGGCAGTGTTTTATTTTGCTGTGTGTTGTTGACGCTCAGTGTGATCATATTAATCTTAAAGCATATAAATCATTGAGCCTTTAAGCACCGTATAGGACGAATAATACTTGGAATATCTAAACATTCTGTCCTGACACAAGTCATTGTTGATTTCACTGTTGTAGGGGAAAGACTCTAGGGCTGCAGATAAGACCGTTGCCATGGTCCTGAAGGAGATACCCAATAAGGCGTCCTCAGAAGGCAAGCCCCTCCTCACGGTGACAAACAAGGTGGGCAGAACTACTGCAGCTACCGCCAGAGTCAAACAGCACATCCATTCTCGCTGCATGGGAAAGATAACCAATGGCAAGGCTTTGACCATCACATGTCCAGCCTCCACCTCCAACGAAAATAAGAATCACAGTGTGTCTCTGCCATCACACATTTCTAACTGACAGCACAACAGCTAACACAGGCTGTGTGGGGTATAAAATTGAGCTTTTCACATCAGGCAAGTCTTGTTACAGGAAACAGAATGGGGACAATAGAAATGAGCATTTCAGATGGACACATGGATTTAAATCTTAGCTCTAATATTTAGTGAGGGTGCAGGATTTTTTTTTTTTTTTGCCACAGCCACAATATATATTACATATTCAAGCTGTGGAAGCACTTTTTCTTAGTTTTAATATGCTTATAGTGTATATTTGTTATATTTTAGTTTTAAAAGAATTTCAGATAATGTAACAAGTAACAAAATTGTTTAATGGATTTAGTTTTCGTTAACTATAATAACCCTAGGTATCAGTCGATATTTGATATTTAGATTACTACCGCTTTCATCAACACTTAATCAATTATTAACAAAAATGTAATCTTTAGCAATTCTCAAAAATGATTATTCATTTTTCATATTGTACTATATATAATAGTATAAAATTCACCTCACATCACAATTATCATATTATTAATAAAATGTGTATGTGTACTTTCATTTGTAATTTACTAGACAGATTATTATAGAATTACCTATTAAAGTAATTTAACACAGTATTTTAACAGTGATCCATTTCTAAATTTAAATGCATCAAACTACATGATATGATAGCATAACAAGTTAATTTGTTGCTGGAAATTTTCTTGCAAAAACACATTTCCTTGCTTTTATAAAGCTGCTGTCACAGCTTTATAGTTCATCTTGTTGTTGCCTGTGTGATCTGTGGTTCATTCAATTTGTTTATTGTGTTTAATACTGTTGTCTGCGTAGTTCAAGTCTGTGTGTTGTTGATGCCAGACAGATTCGGAACTAAATAATAATAATTGCATTACACTAAGCTTTAGTAGCACTCAACTGGTTTCCACTTTTCCTCCACCAGTCACTAAATGACAGATGATTCAAATGTGCCTTTGCAAAGCATTTTGTTGTTAGTTGTGTAATCAGTCGACAATCAACAGACCAGTGACCATGAAGCCAACTGTATTCCTTTGCTTTGTCCATAATAGCATGAAGGTTTGTTAATTTTCAAATCAGGTGAGATCGAACACAGTATGTGAAGCACAGCATCATTCCTCTGTGTAAAGTCTTGTCAATACTGATGCTAAAGTGTTATCAGATCAATACTGTCCATTTGTGACTTAACGGATAAACTCTTTATGTGAAGAAAAAGATTTTATAATTAGCCAGGAACACTGTGTGAAAGACATATAAGAAGCAGCTTTTTTAACTTGATTCCAAACACTTGTTTGTTTTGTGTAAACAGTGGTTCAAATATCATATCAATTATGCAGTTAATTGTTCTGACCTCACACACAATTTAGCCCTCAAGATAAAATAGTGGTCTTCAACATGGTAGATGGCTTTTACAGCAAACTACCTCGGAAACTAATTTCTTCATACATAATGCAGTTGTGTATGTTCGTGCTGTTATTTATAACACTAATAATTGCCTCACATGAGCTTATACCTCCCTCAACCTCCCTCCATAACTCTCCCCCTTAAGACTCCCGCTAGCTAAACTGGTTCCAGGTTCCCTTGACAACAATATCTTGGAGTTGTCACCAGGAGCTAAACCCACATGACACAATTAGTTGAAGTTTTCCATGACATAATTCAGGATTTGCCCTCGGTCTCAAACACAAAGACAAAAGTAAGGAGGTACAAAATGCTTGTGCTGTGATAAAGCAGTTGAGAACAACTGAAGAAAATTCCTTTTCACATAGATAATGGAATCCCCATTATTTTTTCGTACATATTCAATCAGTAAGTTTATTCTGCTGTACAATTACTGTACAATTTGCAGTGTCTTGAAAGGGTAATCAGCATTCACAGGGCTAAATGTAGTTACTATAAATGCCTCTGAGTATCATGAGAAGATGGGACATCAGAAGCACAATGAATCTCAGAATAGTACATTATGCACTACATGAATAATCAAATCCTAATTAAAACCAAACTATGTGACCTTGATGTTCAAGTCTTGGCTGAATATAATGTAATATATTTTGTAGCTAGCCTCATGACTGTATTTCACACTGTCAATGTATTATTTTACTTAACAATCCTTTTATATTCTGAAGGGCAATTGTCAATGCATGGATTCCTTCAAATTATGAGGAACAGATTGCAGAGAAACTATGCACAGTAAGTTTTAATGGGAATACGAGTTCAAAATGTAAGCAGACATTAAAATGTTTCCAATACTGTAGGAAGGTTTAAATTAAATAAAAACCAACCAAAGGAGATAAAGGCAGGATGCTTCTATTGGCTGTTATTGTTCAGTGACTATTTCTGTGGATTATCGTAATGCCTGTGGGTGGCGAAAATTTTTAAGATCCACTGAATCATCCATTCATACTGATTCATTAAGGAACTAAACACCAGTATTAATGTTGCTCAGAGATGTAGCTGTTGATTCTGCAATTATATTTTGTTTGGAATTACTTTTAGTGGTGGTGCAAAAACAGACCAAGCAACTTGAAATAGACTTACGTTACTGTGTGTAAAATATACTTTTTAACTTAAGAATTATAGCACTCCATATCATTGCTTAATTGACCATTCGCAAAGCCCCGCCCTCCTTAGTTACTGTTGCCATGACCGACAGAAAATGCCACTCTCACACTACACATCATATACTCACGCAGTGAAAAATACATCGCAGAGCAAAGAGAAAACTGAAAACGCACAGACAGACAAGACAGAGCAGGTTACTTCTGGTATGAAACAAGGTCTCAGGACTCTCAGCTTTTAAACAGTCATTTTTAAAGAAATTCAAACTATAAATATCATTTTGTGGCTCTGTGTCATAACAGATCACTGTATTGCCTCAGTTCAAACACGTGAACTGATCATCTTATCATATTTACTTAAAACACAAAATGAACATGAATAAACACCAGAAAATATTTTATTTCAACCACAGAACACACCATTTTTTAAGTGTAAGCTCTCCGAAGTTAATCAACTCTCCTGTCTGATTTGTGGTTAAGGCTAGAAGGGATACAGCTGCTGCTACTGGGCATTTACATATTTTCTGAACCAACAATATAATGTGAAACCTATGAAAATGGTATAAAAAAAAGCACATGGCACCATAGTTTCATCACTTTAGAGTGTCGCAGTGACAGTCTTTTTGCAGTAAAGGACCTGTTATAGTTTAATGACTGGGAAGATGACATGAACGTGAGGTTAGCTGCATGGTAAACAGATGAGTGCACATGTGAATATACAGCTCACAATCTGTGCACAGTTCACAGAATTTTGTCCACAAAATGATAATAGCACGTTTTAACATATTATTTTATTATTTCACACTCAGTATTTTAACTTAAGCTTGGCAAGCCATACATACAGCGCCAGACATTACAGATTTTCTGGTACGCAAAACAAGTACTTTAAAGAAATTCCTATGCTTATTACCATTACTGTGGCAGCCAGCAACAGAACAGCTTAACCCTCTGCACATTTTTACATTAAGTTATATTCTAGTCAGGGATCCCTGACTATAATATGATGTGTTGATTGATGTATGAAGATGAGTGCAGTGAACTATTTTTTCATATATTTAGTTATATTGAAAAAGTGGAGACAGGCTGTAGCTGTCGGGCAAGATGGCAGAAAGCAACAGCAGCATTTAATATTCACATTCTGATTGGTCAGATTGCCTGTCAATCAAGCTCTTGGCATCATATACCCCCCACATAGTATGAAACTATAAATTAGAATTTTCGCTTTTCAAATTAACAAACTACACTATGTTTCTAGCATATCTTCCGAAGCAGCAGCCAATGAGTGGAGGAATTCTCTCTGATGCTTAGTTGAAACGTCATGGGTCAACCTATTTTTTTAATAATTGAAACTATTTTTATATAAAATATGAATGAGTCTTTATCTCATGTGAGTGTATGCTATTCAGGAACAATTTAATTCCTAAAGTGTAAAAGTTTTCAATTAGCACCAAACTACTAAATGCACCATTAGCTAAAGACAAACCAAATTTTCCCTCAGACAGAGCAGCCAGGTAAACCCTCTGTCAACCTGCCTTCCATTTAAATAATCAGAGTTAATAAAAAAAGTTAAACTGTTCTGCAACGTGACTGCAGTTATCTGCTCTAATTACAAAAAATAGTTTTGTTAACTATTAATGTCAGCAACCCATTTGTGCCTAAAGTGAAAAACAGTTTTAAACTGGATACAGGGGAACCTAATTAAACAATAAAGCCCAAAATATTTCCAAAATAAGTCTCCTCCTCTCATTATGGCCCTTGTTCTCCTGGCATTCACAAGGGAGGAAGGTATACTTTTATAACAAGACTTAGAGGGGCATATTAAAAGTAAGCCCCAAATCTAGCTCACCCATATAATAAAACATCTGGATAAAAGATGCTCCCAGACAGCAAGCAGTTTCGGCCCAGATCCGGCCCACATCTTGCCCGTATGGATTTCACGAAAGACAACAGTTTGAAGACAAAGTACCATAATTTCGTGACTTCCATCAAAAATGTTCAAGGCTTTGTAACAGCAAGAGTTCAGTTTGGGTAAGATCAGACATTCCAGCCAGCAAAGGAATAAATCTCCTCCCTGACACCAGCAGATCCAGAGATGTCTGTGCAACCCAATTAAGACTGCTGGGTCAGCGTTCTGGCACGGACTCTCACAACAGGAATGTTCTCCCAAGCGCTCTGGCCAACATACACTGCTTGTGTTATTCATGAATATTCAGTATTTATTTCAAAGCTTCTGTCAAGCTACTGTACGAGGAGATCACAAACTTTGGTACAGTTTGAGAATATATACACCAAAATAGTCAAGCACAGCTAGTTTTTGCTTAGAGAAGTATAATCCAATTTTTCATTATCATTATTTTTTTTTTTCTAAATTAATTCCTGCTGGACGTTTGTCTCTGTGGTCTTATTTAAGCCCCGGACAAATTAAAAAGACATTCGAGGGGAAATGCAGCAGCCCTCAATTAAGCTAGTCTTGATAATGTCAGAGTTTTTTAATCAATTTGCTTTAAATTATAAACATGCAACAGTCCATTAGTTTAAGCAGCGTTGCTTGAAGTGTCTGTTGTTGTTAAGCCCATATAGAGGATTTCTGAATGTGACATGAAATTACATGTGTGCTGTTTTACAACCAGCAGTGTTCTGATGACACAGCCCTGTAATAATCTTTGTATGGAATTACATTTGGTTCAATAATAATGAATGTAACTTTATAAAACCGAACGTAACTTTTTCAGAAACTATCAAACATATGCCATTACAAAAGATGAAAAACACAATGAAAAAAAACAACAAAAAAACAACTCAGTCGCACAAATTTAACAAGCTCTTTAAATATTCTTCATTCTTTGTTAATGTTTTTCAAAGATTCGATTTTGCTAATCGTGGATTCTGAATGCATTGCCACAGATTTTGCTTTTGCTTTGCAGTTTTTCGTTTGATGTTTTGACACAAACCTCTCGTGGGGCGGGGTTAACAGTGATCTACTCTGATTGGATAGTGAGCTTTTGATGGACATGTGCTCTCTGACCGGGAAGTACAGACGCCACTCAGTGGCGCACATATTGGAAAGCTCTCGTGGTGATTAAATCTGGTCTCTACCGCAAAAATTATTTTTCACAGACAAAATAAAATAAATTAATTTTAAGCTCATACACAGGTTCTACCATGAATTCTGAAGAAACTGTACACTTATTTTGGTCATGTCACTACACTCAGAAACCTTTGAATGACATTGGTGTGTTTGCCAGGCTTCTCAGTACATATGAAAAACATTATATTTGGGTATTATGACTCTGACCCCACAAACGAAAATATCAGTTTTGTTATTAATTTAATTTTTTTCCTAAACAAATTTCACATTCACAAATGCAAATTCTTCAACTATAAACCTGTCTTCTCTGTTTTCCTAAAAGAAATGGAAAACTATTTGAATGTAATCTCAGTATCTACTAATAAGAAAGCTATAAGGACTGTTAGAATTTGCTCTGCCTTTGATCTTGTGTAATTTTGTTTAGATTTTGGCCCTCTTTTCTTTAGTTCTATTTTATTCTTTATTGTTTTTTGCGGCTAATATTATGTGATGTATGTTTATACTTTTGTATGTTTTTGTTCTCTGCATTAATAAAAAAAGGAAAAGAAAAAAAGCTCTCAAGGTGATTTGTATGCAACACGTCGTGCCTTGTGTTACTAAATATGTCAATAATATTTAACATTCGATCGTCTCAGTCTGTAAAAATTAGCTCTTGTCCTTCAAGGCAGCTTGAAGTAAGCTTGTGTTACTGAAGTAACCAATAACATCGATACAAGTTTTTCATGTTACAATGTGCAACAGTTTGTTGCGGGTAATTATTGTCATTCAGTAACACAAGTTTACTTCAAGCTGCCTTCAAGGACAAGAGCTCATCTTTACAGACTGAGATGATCGAAGGTCAAATATTATTTACATATTTAGTAATACAAATCAGCGCGAGAGCTTTCCAATATGCGCATCACTGAGTGGTGTCTGTACTTCCTGGTCAGAGAGCACATGTCCATCAAAAGCTCACTATCCAATCAGAGTAGACAACTGTTAAGCCTGCCCCCATGAGAGGTTTGTGTCAAAACACCAAACGAAAAATTGCGAAGCAAAAGCGAAATCTGTGGCAATTCATTCAGAATCCACGATTAGCAAAATCGAATCTTTGAAAAACATTAACAAAGAATGAAGCATATTTGAAGAGCCTGTTAAATTTGTGCGACTGAGTTCATTTTTTTCATTTTCATTGTGTTTTTCTTCTTTTGTAAAGGCATATGTTTGATAGTTTCTGAAAAAGTTACATTCAGTTTTATAAAGTTACGTTCATTATTATTGAACCAAATGTAATTCCATATCTTTGCACTATTTGGAGGAAACAAATGTCAGCGACATGCAAACTAGGGGTGTTCTAGCCTTTCATCCTTACTGGGAATTTATATGGAAAAGCAGCTTCAAAGTATTAAATTCAGGTGACTTTCAGAGCAGCATATGTTTAAATTTATATTTTCTTGAGTAAATTTGTGTAGAGTCAATACAACTTTGGGTTATAGACACTTTTATCAGTTCAATTTTATATCTACAACCTAATTCTCAACTGCAAGCTACATATTTAATACTGTTAAAAGTTTGGGTCAGTAAAATTCATTATTTTATTCAGCAAGGATGCATTTAAAGAACAGTGATTATATAAACATTTATGATGTTGAAATGAATGCTGTTTTTTTTTGGTTTGTTATATTTACATTTCTATTCATTAAAAAATCCTGAAAAAAATGCAGTTATTTAAAAATCTAATAAACATCAATTCTAAGTTAGCAAGCGTTAGCTTGGTTGCTAGCTGCTTTCAGTCGCATAAGAAAATCAGAAAAGAGAGGGAGAAGGGAGAAGGAGTTCAAGGAGTTGAAGATATATACAGTTAAAAATGTTTGCCTCAGCTGGTGTGATCTATTTTCATGTTTTAAATGAAACTATTGAGATTATCAAATCCAATTAACTGATTATCCTGTTTCTCAGGTCACTACATGGTCCCCTCTTTAGACAATAACATTTTACAAAAGGAAAGGAAAACTTGACTAGAACTCAGTCTAAAGGATTCTAATGCCACCCTTGTATGGACTAGTCTTTATTTTAGTATGTGTGATATGTAGTAAGAAATTAATGAATTTATCCACAGTGAAAAGTAACTATTGAGTGAAAATTCAAAATAAAATATTAATGATTCTATCTCTGATAATCCTGGGTTGCTATGGTCACGAAGGTTTGTTTACGCATTAAACTCGTGGCCACGAGAAAAACATTTCATTTCCTCAACATAAGAAGTCGTGGCCACGAGAAATGGATGTTGTTCTCTCAACATAGCATCTCGAGGCCACGACATAAGGATGTCCTTACCTTGACAAAATGATCTCGTGGCCACGACATAATATGACGCTCTCACAAATTAATATCTCGTGGCCACGACATATTATCACGTTCCCACGAGTTATTATGTCGTGGCCACGACGAAACTAAGTGAACCGAACAAGTCACTTTACGGACACCTTAGAGAAGATAGATTTAGCATTAAGCACCCCTTTAATTTCTTCACCAAAGGATTATATTTTCAAAAGAGACATTATGCTATGGCTGAAAATGCAGTTTTGCTGTAGCCATGCACTGCCCACAAAAGTGCTCTCCTCCGATGAGACTGTGGCATGGCTGAATGAACACTATGAGAGCAACCAGATGATGATGGATGTGTTTTTTTCCATTCTGTTAGACATAGGGCCACCTCTATGCCAGTCTCTCAAGAGAACATTCACACATTCTGTCACATAATACACATAGTACACCGATGAGGGGCTTTATAAAGACTTGTCATAATTACTTTCATACACAACTATGTTCTCTGAAATGGAAAAACAAGCAGACACATAGTATTTGTGATTTTACTGGGCTGTTTAAGTGAGAAATGGAGGGAGAAACATCCTCAGGCTAGGGACATTTGCAAGAGGGGGGCAAGGTGAGAATTGTCGTCTCAGTCCTGTAAATAGGCAGCAGCTGAGAGGGTGGTGTTAGTGTTACCAGTCACATGCAGAGATGTCATGGTTCAATGGAGGTCAGCTGCAACTAAAACAATAAAAGAAAAGGAGGCCAAGTACATTAATTTAGATTTCATCACACTCTTACGCTTGATTTTTTCAGCTGGTGAGTGAGCAACAAGAGAGCCGTCCCTTGCTGAGCCCTTCCATCGATGATTTCCTCTGCGAGACCAAGTGTGATGGAGCTGTCCGCCCAGTAACCTCCAACACAGCAGGTACTGCAGATACTGACCTTCCCATACTTCCCAACAATTCTGCTTCTGCACTGTATTATGCTCTACTACACTGTACTATTACACTATAATTCTGACACAAACAAGAATAGTAGATGAATTTAATTTGTATTTTTATACTACCATTCAAAAGTTTGGTTTATTTTATTTAAATAGGTGCTTTTATTCAGCAAGTATTAATTGAAATTATCAGAAGTTATAGTAAAGAAAGAAAAAAAACACTCAATAAATACTGTATTTTTTAGTGCTGTTCTGTTCTTTCTGATAATTAAAGAATGCTGAAATAAATGTGCCATGGTTTTCCCAGAAAAATATTAAACTGCACCACCATTTTTAACGTTGTTAGTAATATTTTTATTGAGCATTGAACTACAATTTTACAATGATTTGTGAAGGATCGTGTGAATACTGGAGTAACAGCTGCAAAAATTCAGCTTTGACATCACACAAATAATATAAATTCAAAAATATCTTCAAATAAAAACAGTTGTTTTCTTTGTAATAATATTTTACAATATTACATTTACTGTATTTTTGATCAAATAAATGTCTGGGTTGGCATTAGAGACTTTCAAAAACATTTTAGAACTCTTACCAACCCAAACCTTTGAGTGTAGGTCTACAATGAAAATAAATTATAATTTGTTGTCCAGTCATTTTTCAACATGAATGCTTGTTCAAAAGCGAATAGGAGAACTGTAACACTTAATGGAAACTAGAAATGGCCCGGTCTAAAAATAATGTTGTGCAAGATTTGAAATAAAATAGCACAATTTATGATAACAGTGTTGGTCGAATTCAAATAGATGTACTTGCATGACTGGAAATAACTGGCTGATGGCATTACCAAGATGGCTATAGGGTTAAATCACTTTAAAAATGACTGTTTATTAATCTAAATAGATCATTTTCAGTTCAGTCAAGACATTTACTTAACATAATTAAGTAAATTAATGAAACAAAAGGCATGCAAACTGTTGCCTTAACAAACCAATCAAAATTCAGCAGCAAAGAGAAATCTGTCAAATTTTTGAGTCTATATTACAGTAAATATCAATGTTGGCTGCTAACACCAAATATTGCTCATTCTTAAGTTTCTACCTACTTAATTCCTCACAGATGTCATCTGTATTATATACGTCTTCAACACTGATTAGCAGAGCAGACAGACACATTACCAAATGAGGAAGTAAGTGGCCTCTTACTGCATAACAGCTGTGTTTCGTGAAATCCACACTGAGCAACTAAAACTGTATTTATTTCACTCGCACCCTCACTTGCCTACACCACAAAGCAATTAAGACAACCATTCCTACTCCCTATAGAGTTTCTTGTTTACTTTCTGATTGTGGAAAACAGCATATTCTATTTACCAACAGATTATGTTTGGAGGATCTTTGGATTGCTTGTAATTGCAGCAGTCTGTTAATTACTGTGCCTTTGAACGTTATGTGAATTGAGGTTTAGAAATTACCAGGCAGAACTTTCTGCAATCAAAAATGTCACAAAATACTTCACATTATGAAAGTTTTTCAGTCCATCAACCAAATGGTGAAAGTGTCAGTTATTGATTTATGTGTAGTGGAGTATGCCTGACATGAAATGTGAAGCCAGAGTCAAGTGCCATGTAAACACTGCATTGAAGTCATAGTTTCTTGTTGGCATCGCTCTAAATATTTTTTTGCATAATGTTTATTAATATGATTGTATACTTTTTATGCTTAATTAAACTAAATTCTTTTGCTAAAAATGTAAGAAGAATTTAAATGATTAGAGAAACACCAGGCTTTTTAAAGCAGTTTCTGTCTGTAAAAGGAATGGACCTGATTATAGAAATTTATATTCTGGTCTTTAATGTGAACTGCTGTAATCTTTAGAAGGAACACATCTGAATTCAATTATTATTCTCTGGCAGATTCTCCCGAGTGAGCTTTGGATTCATTTTTCATTTTAGTAATAAAAAAATCATGACTTGCTTTGGTTTCAGAATCTTCAGACTATCATATTATCAAGGTGTCAGGACTCCCATACTTCTTTCTTTAAGACAGTTTATGAGATTCCAAACAAGATGTATGTTAAACCACAAAACTTTAATTACATCTGCAAAGTACAAACTGTAAAGTCATTTAATTAATTAAATAACAATAATAATGATAAGCTAACATTGTGTAAGACTGACACCTAAACACCTAAATAAATATATTTTTACTCATATATCACATTTACCAAAGGTTTGACAGCTTATTCTATGCACAAATGATTATCTGCTGTATCATTTTGACATCAAAACTAGAGAAAAAGTGTATGATTTCTAAATGTCATGTTAACCTAGTTTCTGTCTGTTCGTCAGGTTTTTTTATGAGCTTTTGATTTTTTTATATATATATATTTTTATATATATATTTTTAATGAATTTTTTGATAGTTGAGTCAGCAACATTACATTCAGTTTTATTCAAAAATAAACACATCTTCAAGGTGAAAGAAACATATTGTATTATTTGTTATTAAATATACATATTTTTTCAAAACCAACATGAATGCATGAGTGCATTTCTGAGAACTTCCTTGAACATTTTTTCTTCCTTTTCTTTATCGAAGACATACTTGTCATTGACCCAGTTATCAGTGTTTTTATTGTACATGTGAATGCAATGATTGTGAATCTTCTTGATCATATTGATGTCTGAGGTTACTGCACAAAGTAAAGGGCTTTAGAAGATTTCAAAAGTTTTGGTGTCCAGGCTGGTCCTTGTGTGGTCGGAAGAGACAAAAGCATGTGTTGGTAACCTGGTTTTCAGCTGTGTTGTTTGTGCCATTTTCAGAAGGTGTGCTGTCAAGCCCTCAAGGCTTGGAACAAGCATCCTCAATGTTGGATTCTGCAGTACTGACCTGCATGGATATTTTTTCTACCACCTGGTTATGAAGACCTCTTTTCTGCAAGCCAGAAGGGCAACAGGAAGGGGTTAGAAGCTGTAGAATAAGTCGGGAGCGTCTGTTCTTAAAATTCACATATGGGGGGGTTCAACCATCTAAAGTTTTATGCTTTAATCTCACCTAATCAGAAAGTTGACTATATTCCCTCTGAATATTGAATGAACACATTCTTCTCAAACCTTCATCCTCTGCAGCAGAACAAAGTGTTCTGTAGACAGTGTTCTTGATGAACTGTGCGTATATATATATCTTTTATCATATATATATGTCTTTTATTACTGTAACCAAGCAGGTAGATAAGTGCCCAGAGCAATAACTAAGCCAGGAAGTGTTATTCTGAAATTTTTCTTTCCTTTAAACACTGGTCTTAGTGTGTGTTAGCTGATGTGTTAATTCGAAACTGAGCAAAAACTTGCTAGCTCACCTCAGCTCATGACAGTAGCTCTCAAATGTTAATGCTCTTTTAATCTGTTGGAGATGGATATGGGGGATGAAAGGATGTTGATGCTTTCACACTAGCACTGCTGGTGCACACCCAGGTTTGTTTGATATCAGAGTTCAGTTTCTTTGGATAATGTGAACATTGTTTTCTGAACTCGGGTGTGCACCTGTGATCCATACACAAGTCGAAAAGGAGTGGTCTGGGGTATGATTCATGCAAACTCTGGTACCGTTAATTTCTGGTGTACTGTAAATGCAGTTTTACTAAATCACGAAAGCGAAAGCAATAATTTCTTCTCTTCTGTGTCAGTCTTCAACTGTTCAACGAAAACACCCACCCACTGCCATTATAAAACATTTTTTTATATTACTCTGATTGGATTCTTCTGAAAGAAGAAAGTCATACATTTAAGATGGCTTGAGAGTGAGTAAATCTTTTTCATTTTTGGGTGAACTAACCCTGAAGGCTGAGTCACTGATGTCACATGGACTATTTTAAATGATGCCCTTACTACCTTTCTGGGCCTTGAACATTGTAGTTGTGTTATTGTCTATGCAGGGCAAGAGAGCTCTCGGATTTCATAAAAAATATCTAAATTTGTGTTCCAAATATGAACGATCATCTTATCAGTTTAACCGGTTAAATGATAACCGAGTGTAAAATTTTGACAGATTAATACAATTAGTTAAATGGTTAAAAAAGTCATTTATTTGCCGCATGGTTCAAATACGCTAAGCATATTTTAAAAATAGCGTTTTTTAGAGAGAAAAAAACAAGTTGTGTATAAATGGCATTTTAGTATTTCAAATAGGCCTAATGCCAACATGAAATTTTTACAAACATTATAATAAACACTATAACCCTAGCTAGGCTATTTTAGTTCTCCTCACCCACAACAAATCGTTTCAATTTAACTGTAGCCTATTTATAAAAGAACAAGAATTCAAAATATAAGAAGCTATAAACGACAAGCCAAAATGAATTCATTTAGTCTAAAGTGACATTGAAACCAACTTAGGGTCTCTCATTCGACACAAAATCAAATGTTTCTGTATTTGCAATGTATTTGAAAGCTAAAATACAGGTGCATCTCAATGAATTAGAATGTTGTGGAAAAGTTTATTTATTTCAGTAAATCAACTCAAATTGTGAAACTCGTGTTTTAAAAAAAATTAAATGCACACAGACTGAAGTAGTTTAAGTCTTTAGTTCTTTTAATTGTGATGATTTTGGCTTAAATTTAACAAAAAACCCACCAATTCACTCTCAACAAATTAGAATACTTCATAAGACCAAAAAAGTGATTTTTTTTTTTTTGTGAATTTTGGTCTTCTGGATAGTATGTTCATTTACTGTGCATGTACTCAATACTTGGTAGGGGCTCCTTTTGCTTTAATTATTCCTCAATTCAGCGTGGCATGGAGGTGATCAGTTTGTGGCACTGCTGAGGTGGTATTGAAGCCCAGGTTTTTTTGACAGTGGCCTTCAACTCTTCTGCATTTTTTGGTCTCTTGTTTCTCATTTTCCTCTTGACATTACCCAATATATTCTCTATGGGGTTCAGGTCTGGTGAGTTTGCTGGCCAGTCAAGCACACCAACACCACGGTCATTTAACCAACTTTTGGTGCTTTTGGCAGTGTGGGCAGGTGCCAGATCCTGCTGGAAAATGAAATCAGCATCTTCAAAAAGCTGGTCAGCAGAAGGAAGCATGAATTTCTCCAGAATTTCTTGGTAAACGGGTGCAGTGACTTTGGTTTTCAAAAAACACAATGGACCAACACCAGCAAATGACATTGCACACCAAATCTTTGCAGACTGTGGAAATTTAACACTGGATTTCAAGAAACTTGGGCTATGAACTTCTCCACCCTTCCTCCAGACTCAATGACCTTGGTTTCCAAATGAAATACAAAACTTGCTCTCATCTGAAAAGAGGACTTTGGACCACTGGGCAACTGTCCAGTTCTTCTTCTCCTTAGCCCAGGTAAGACGCCTCTGACACTGACTGTGGTTCAGCAAATTCCTTGACATGTCTGTGTGTGGTGGTTCTTTATGCCTTGACCCCAGCCTCAGTCCATTCCTTGTGAAGTTCACTCAAATTCTTGAATCACTTTTGCTTGACAATCCTCATATAATGCTGCTGTTCTCTTGGTTGGTTGTGCATCTTTTTATTCCACACTTTATCCTTCCACTCAACTTTCTGTTAACATACTTGGATACAGCACTCAGAACAACAGCCAGCTTCTTTGGCAATGAATGTTTGTGGCTTACCCTCCCTGTGAAGGGTGTCAATGATTGTCTTCTGGACAACTGTCAGATCAGCAGTCTTCCCCATGATTGTGTAGCCTAGTGGACCAAACTAAGAGACCATTTTTTTAAGGCTCATGAAACCTTTGCAGGTGTTCTGGGTTGATTAGCCGATTGGCATGTCACCATATTCTAATTTGTTGAGGGTTTTTGTTAAATGTGAATCAAAATCATCACAATTAAAAGAACCAAAGACTTAAACTACTTCAGTCTGTGTGCATTGAATTTATTTAATACACGAGTTTTACACGAATATTTGAGTTGAATTACTAAAATAAATTAACTTTTCCACAACAATCTAATTTATTGAGAAGCACCTGTATTATGTACTTCACTCATGTTCCAACGTTCCAACAAAATGTATAAATTATGTTATTCTCCGCTCACAGAAGCACTGCAGGTTTGTGATGTGACATGATATGACCATATTAATCCTCATGTTCTGTTGCCTGCTACTTTAAAAATAATGTAAAAATAATCCCGCAAAACAAATATTTGTATTTTTAACAGGCTACAGACACTTATCCTTTCTAATTTAATCAAATTATAATTAAAAATTCTCTTTTCAGTTAACGGTTAATAATCAGTTAGCGAGCATCGGTTGTCAGTCAGGAAAAATAACCGAAATGAACATCCCTAGTCAGGAACAACACAAGGGTGAGTAATTAATGACAGAATTTTCATTTCTGGGTGAATTATCCCTTTAAGCGTTTATTTTACAGTCAGTGAGCAAATGGCACATGGAAGTTCCTTGACAATGAGGCATAGGCTAATTTTGTTTTCCAGAACCTTAACTCTCTCAGTTCCTCTGTGGTGAAATAAGCTGCCAACCTTCAATCAATTTGAGACCATCATAACTTTTTTTTTTTCACTTTTGCTCTAGTAGTTTACTAAGGTAACTTATACTCAAAACATGGCATTGGCCAGGGGATGTACCTCACACTTCTGGAGAATAAAGACAAATAAAAGTAGATTTGTTTATTTTCTTTTTGCTATGTCCAGTACTCTCCTCCTCTCTGGACCTGCTGGATCTGAGTGAGCCTGGTGAGAGAAGACACAGCAAAGACAGGAAGAGCCCTCTTTCTACTAAGGGCACATCATATAGGAAGAAGCCCGATGAAACAGAGCTGATACAAGTGGATGTTGAACAGAGTACACCCTGTTCCCGTACACCTGAAAAGATTTCACTGGACTCAGGTATTAAGGGTCAGACAGCTAAAGCTAAAGGCTATTATACCGAGAAGCACTCCTGGAAATCAGTCAAGGGAAATTAGATGGTTACACAAATTAAATTGTGTTTTTCATTACATGAACCGAACAAGTTCTGTAACGAAAAGCTATTTTTCAGTAAAAAAAAAAAACATTTGCATATCGTTATGTAGTTGCCCTTTCCAATATGTGCATACTACAAATTCTTCAAACTATGGTGTTCCTTGTGTTTTACTTGGGTTGCAGTATGATAATATATCTATGTCATACAGCATGGCCTCATTTTGTTTACAGTAGCAGTTCCATCTTCTTTGGACAAATGGGAAGAACTCAACCCACACCCGGAGCGAAATAGTAGCAGAAAGTGGAAGCTTGAGAGAAGACGTTCATCAAAAAATTCTGGTGAATTTGTGTGGTAAGTTGCTGCTCTAAAAATGTGTATGAAAACACACACTTTCTGGATATATAAAAGATATGAATACGTTTTTTCACATCAATTTCTTATGATATAATCCCAGGTCTATGGATTGCAAGACTCAGCTAGACACTGCCCCCAGGAACTCCCTGGAGGTCAGTAATAAAGTAGAGGCAGAAGCCATGCCAGTAACTCAAGTAAGTGCAACACAGAGCAACACTTATCACCATGTTTATGAGTCATGTTCATCTGTGCACGTGTTAGTGGCTTTCACGTTATTTCCCACGTGTCCCACTTTTGTAGGTTGTAGTTGTAGTTTTATCATATTATTGTAAGTCCATACACTTGAACCTGTGAATGGTTTGTTTTTGTAGCCACTCAGTACATTGTGGAACATTCTGTGCTAACATCTAGAATTCTTTATTTTCAGCTCAACAGGCAATATATTAGTGGAAGACATGTAAGCCTCTCTGTGCACTCTTTGGATCAAGCGCTGAATGGTCTATGCATTTGCACCATGGCAACAGCATCACCACCAAATTCAATGCAAAAAAGACCAAACATTTTTGTCAATACTTCATGGCAAGTAATGAACTGAAGTGGCGCCCTCAAGGCAGGTCACAGTTTGCAAGGGTTTTGAAATTTCTAGTGGTGCTACAGGGTACAAATGTTATACGCTTCTCCCCTCAGTGAAGCATGCAGATCTGTTGTATTGCTATCTATCATGATTGGATAATTATCAAATTAATTATTGACCAGCCACTGGTCAATATGAACAGCAGAGTTTGCTATTGGAAAACCATAAATGAAATTACACCAGCTATATGGTGTCTACCAGTGGGTGTCTCCTCTAGTGCCTTTGATTTGCTCATCACATTTATAGTCAGGTTGTAAAAAGTCATGTGGTGACTCCCCAAAAATGTATCAATACACTAATGATCAAATGTTTGGTGTCAGTAAGATTTTTTTTAAATGTTTTGTCTCATATGCTCACCCAGGTTACATTTATTTGATCAAAAATACAGTAATATTGTTAAATATTATTACAATTTAAAATAACTGTATTAATATATTTCAAATGGAAATTATTACTGTGATGGCAAAGTAGCCATTACTTCAGTCTCCGTACTTGCTAAATTAAAGTATTAATAAAAAATGGAGAGAAAAAAATTGAATGTTAGAGTCATTCATTAATAATTCATAATATCAGTTTAAAAAAATTAACTGTGAAATTTAAAAAATATATAGATATGATTAATGTTTCTTTACACTCTTATATGCCATTGACCCTTATATACATAAAGCTTATATATGGAGTACAGATTCATTTGTTAAGACTAGTCATGATGGAGCAATCAGTATATGTGAACTGCATGGTTCTAAAAACATGGAGCTCAAATTGTCTTCCAGCCATGAGTGGCAGTGGAAATGGAATGTGTAATGTTAAAGGTAATTGTTGCACTGACACAGGGTCTGACAGGGCACATTAAATGTAATTATACAGAGCTGCACCAGCACAATGAAGCAAGACCAATTGTCCTTTTTGAGGCCTCCATTATAGCCTCCTGTATGAAATCCGTTTAACTTGGTAACCTTGGTAATTGATTAATATCCAATGAGGCAGGTGGCAAATACTTCATCCTATTCCTTTGATTCAGTCTGCCTGGAAGGCTTTGTTATGCTGAAAATTGAATTGGGGAAATGGAAGTTTTCCATTGATAGCTCAGCACTTGACATTTAGAATGACCTAAGAACAAGATATAAAGCTACATACAGAGGGTGAATTTTAAAGGGTAACTCTATGATTACATTATTCATTAAAATGACAAGCAACTTTAAAGTTTAAGGAGCACCAAAAACATAACATTATTATCACTGAAAACGCAACAACTCTGGCTGTCAATCTTACATGTGCATTTAGTGTGATATTTTTTTTTAATGCAATTAAAAAGTAGCACAATTAATAATTCCCCCTGGCCAGTACATTAATTTAGTAATAAGGATTTTTTTCCATCATTGAACCACTGTGAAGACAGCTAGATAGAAGATATACTGAAATATTAAATGCAATGAAAGAATTGGCATGTCATGTAATTAGTTTAACCAATTTAATTGATTGACAGCCCCTTGATAACCTAGTTGAATGAAAACTTGCTCAGAATTTACTCACTCTTAGGCTGTGAGTACATTTTCAGCCAATTTTCATTTTTTGATTGTCTATTCCTTTAACAAAAATAGTGTGGTTGTTTATAGTGTCTCAAGCCATTAAATGTAAACAAAAGCCTCCGATTGTTTGTTATGCCCATATGACACCCTCTAAATTTGAAACCCATCCAGATGAAGCCTTTATGACTCTGAGAAAATACTTACTGTAGTGTTTTATTTTGCAGTAAGCTTGTTTTCTGTTGCTGTGTGGTTTACACACACAGCAGTGTAGTCAAAATGAATGGCTTTGCCGCATGTGAAGCATGTCTTCAGGTGTAAAGTGTTGAAACTGGTGCATATTTGACGATTCATGCTGAGTAAAGGTCTCCTGCCATGCTATTTTCAGATTTGCATACTGAGAAAAATGTGTGAGGGGCAGCGCGCTGTGCATGAAAAGACAGGCCTGAGCCATTTTGAATGTGAGAACATTAGGTGTGGACAGCAGGATCTCAAAAGGGAGTGAAAGTGAGAAAGAAAAAGAGGGAAGGAAAGAAAACAAGAAGACCCTGTGCTGCTAATGCTGGCATTTTCCTCTTGCCTCTGCAATCAGGGGTTGGCAAGGGCAGGGCCTTTTCTCCTGTCAAAGATTGACTGAGAGATGGCTGAGCACGTTCTCTGACTCCTGCTCTGTGTGCATGTGTCTGACAGGGCCGTTTGAGCAAAGACCAAAGGTGGGGTAGCACACTCCTGTCCAGAAACCAGTCTCTGGAGGAAGAGTTTGAGAGAGCTAAGGCAGCAGTGGAGGTAAGCCAAAAGTCTCCTTTAAAAATATCTCTAAGCATCAAAACTTAATGGTCATAGTTAATGGGCATTAATATGCATTGTGTTTACACAGAGTACATAAATCCAACTTTGTTGACAGTCATTTTCTTCTCACTAACGCCACCCATCATTACTCAGACATTTGTACTTTAGAATAAATAGAATGGTTTAATTTACACTACCACTATTTGTTGATATTTATACTTGATTTAAACAGTATCTACCATGATTTTCATTTGATGCAAATAGCATTTGCATTTTCTTATCAACTTATTGACAGACCCTAATTGAATCTACAGATATTTTAAATTTTTTCTGTGTTCAGTTTGGAAAGAATCTGTGGAACTCTGTGAAATGTATTTAAATATACTAAAAACTGTGTGAACTGGAGCTGATATAGCACTGTCACATTGGCCAGAACAATCATCCAGTTAATAAAAA
Source organism: Carassius carassius (assembly GCF_963082965.1). NCBI lineage: Eukaryota > Metazoa > Chordata > Actinopteri > Cypriniformes > Cyprinidae > Carassius > Carassius carassius. The sequence goes on from NC_081771.1 coordinate 15,663,898, forward strand.
TGGCTTTCTTGTATATTTCGCTGAACAAAAATATACATTGTGTTATCATTTACTTACCTTCACTTGTATGACTTTCTTTCTTCTGCATCATAAATCCATACAAAGGAAGTCGATGGTTACCAAAATGGTTTGGTTATCAACATTATTCAAAATATCTTCTTTTAATGCTCCACAGAAGAAAAAACTCATATAGTTTTTTTGGAACAACGTGAGGGTGAGTAAAAGATGACAGAATTGTCATTTTACATTAACTATCCCCATAAACTGAGATGGTTAATATATTTTATCTTTTAAAAAAAATGCAAGAAACTTATCTAGGTGCACCCTTTGTTAAAGTTCATATTTTAATATGGCCTTACTTTTGTGGCGTTGGATGATTTGGAAACCGCTTGCTGTCACAAGTACAATGTGATGCTAATTAGCTTCCCTCAATAATTGATTGATTATAATGTCATCACTGTTGCTCATGGAATAAGTTGAACCAATTAATAACTTTCCATCGCTCACTGAGAAAAGAAAATAGGCCAGTCGTGCAGCATCAGGTGGCAGAGGAGACGGTATTGTACTTACAGAAACTAGATATGGGTAATTCAGCTGGAGACCCTGCTATCTGACATCAGTTCCTGTGCTTCAGTGATCACAACCACTGATGCATTGGAAGAAATTACTCTAAGGCCTGTCACTCAAGGGGGGAAAAAACATTTAGACACAACAAATCTCATTCAACCAAAAAAAAAACATTTTTTTATATATAAAACCTAAATTTATATAAAAAATTTTTGCATTTTGCTTTGGATAAGAGTCTTTGAAAATGCATTTTATTTTTTCAGTCAAATGCACAACATAGTAACCAAAACCTACAAATAAAAATGTAAAATCTTTCATTACAATGTACTTTCATTAAAATGTAATATGTTAAGAGTTCTCACTGCTTAATAGTTTATGTTGTTCTGATGAGTGTCTGCTGTTGCACTTGTAAGAAGCTAGCTATTGTATTACATGTGTTACAGAGGTAGAGTGCTAAGGGCAAAAACATGGGGGATCTGTAAGAACAGATGAATAATGGAGGAGAAAGACGAAGGGCACATCTAAAAGTGAGAGCAGTACTTACAGTACGAAGAACCACTCAATGCAGAATTTGTGCTGTGCACAGAATCACTGGTTGTACTGCCTATTTGTAGCTGGCAAAACAGTGCCCATTACAACTATAAGACTGAGACAGTATTCGGTTTGAAAGAGGGCTGAGAGGGGCGGGACTTTGTGTACAGTAAGTAGTTCTTCTCAAGGCTGCAATGGGAACAAATGGAGGGTTGATCGATTGCACTATCCTTGAGTTTCGATCATTACGGGAACATTGGCCTGCACTCTGAGAGCTGCTCTTCTGCCTCCAGCCCCCCATAAGTAACTGCATATATTTAATATGATTATAAGCTGAACAGAGTCTTGAATTATCCAGAAAGCTACTTTCTGGGACAGTGAGGCTACAGTAGTTTCCAATCATTTTCATTTGTTGATGTCCTGAATGAAGAAATATCTTGGAGCCTAAAATGAATTGAAATGGGGAATCGTCGGGCTGGGCTACTTACTGAGCAGTGAATAAAGATGCAAGATAGATGGAAAATACATTTTACGCCCCGCAGTCTGAAGGGAGGATGTTGGGATGCAGGAAACAGAATACATCTGAAATTATGCTGCTCTATTTAGAAACAGGCGGACAGCGAGCGGTGAATGCAGGCTTTTGGGTGACTCTGTGCTGGTCAGGGCCAAATATAAAACAAAGGTGTGTTAAATGTAGGGATTCATGCTGTAAATAACAGCATCTTTCATGATGAAATGATGTATAATACCTGGAACCTTTTGGACATTTAAGACTTCTTACTTCAAACCAATAATAGCATTTGTTTTACAATATAAGAACAGAATGATCAACCATAGGCTTTGGATTTACAGGAACACATATATGTTTATTCAAAATCCATCTTCTGTTCCTTTCCATCTCCTAACATGTAGGTCAGGATATGTTTCGGATAATGCAAAATGACAGGGATTGGTTTTAACAGCAGGACTTGACAGCTTGTCAATTCTTTTTTATATGCTCAGCAAACCAAACTCCCAGACAGAAAGTTCATGCTTTTGGGAGAAAAATGTTACAGCTACTGAAGTAGCATTACAGTAATGCAGTAACTTGATCATTTCTGTCTTTAGGAATTATTTAGTTAAGTAAATAAGATGCATATTAATTCATAAGTATGAACTGCATTGATTTACATGTGATTTATTGACTCAGATATGCTAAACTGTCAGAAGTTTTTGCTCTAAAGTTTAATAGAAGCCTCACTGGAATTTGTAGACTTTTATGTATGACTGTCATGCTCAAGCTTATTAATTGTTTGTCACGTATGTCTTAGGGGTTTTTATTTTTCTAATTATGAGCTGACCCTTGCTCTCTTTTAGTTAGTAATTATGAATATATATTATATATTCACTTGCTCCTCTGTTAAAGAGTTAGTCTTTGATTTGAGTTCAAATAATTATTTGCAACCCAACTTTCTTCTTTTTTCAGACTTTGGTCCATATCTCTTATATAGTGTTCTGTTTGAATGTGTAAAGTTTTTCTTCTCCAATCTAACAATTGTATTTGATAAGCATTTACTCTTTACCTGTTAGACGTATGCCTAAAACGTGAAAAAGAAATATGTGCCAATGTTTTTAAAAGAATAAACTTAATTCAAGATATATTATGTTCTAAAAAATTATATCTTATGCAGTTTTGATTCTAAATGTAAAAGTTAAAATTTTTACTGGAAAATAACACAAAAATGCTAATTCAGAAATATTTTTCCAATAGAGTTTAGCTAGTAGGCTTTTGTGTACCATCCAAATAGAAATAAAGGTCTCAGACTTGTGAACCAAAGGGCATTCAAAGACCAATTAAAAAAGACTTTCTCACCCCAGTGGAACAGCATGACCTTGATCATGTGTGTCTTTTGGAAAATGAGGAAGACCGAGCACTGACCCCCTTTGGAGCTGTCAGTGTACCAGTTAAAGCCTCTGACATGGCCTACTGAGCTCCTGACAACATCCATCCTTTATTACGCTTATAAAGATGTATCCCACAATCTCTCAAGGGACGAACAATGAAGTTGAGGTAAAAGGAAACGCTAAAGGAAAGATGCCAGTCTTTAATGACACATAATGTCAGGGGTGTTCAGGAATGCTTTTTTCTGAGCTCCTTCAGGGTTGTCATAACACAACACTTGTTATTTTTCATGGATCTTTTTCAGTGTTTGTGACTTATATTACAACAAAGCAGGTATTTTTAGAAACAGACAAGGTGCTTTGCACAAAATAGGTGACCAAAGTTGATAAAGGAATCGTTCACTTCAAAAAGAGAATTCACTCTTTTCCATGCAGTTACATTGAATTGTGACTGGAGCTTTCAAAATGCTTTCAAGATTGGTGAAAAACTGGGGCCAGCTGCATAAACATAACCACTATGTTAAAGGGGTCATGAACTGCCTTTTTATTATATTGCACTGTTCTCTGAGGTCCATTTATAATGTAATGAAGATTTATATAAAAAACCCATCATAATTTAGAAGTAAAAGGCTATTTTCATTACTGTTTTGACTCTTCTCATCAGCCGTGGCAGATTGTAGACTTGGAAGTAAATACCCACTTTGTGTTGTGTATGTTTGACAGCCTACATCCTTCATAGATGGACTGTGCTGTGATTTGGGTTAAAAACACATAAATACTCAGTACAAATCAAACGATTAATAACAGTTACTTACACTTCGGATCCAGTAATCCTGCATTGAATTATGTCTTGTCTGTAAATGAATCCGTGGTAAAATGAAGTGGACAAAGGACCATGTTCTTACTTATGCAGTCTAGCACTTCATTAAAAAGAAAGTTTTGCTGCTCTTGTTATTTACCTACTTGCGTGAATCAGTGGGTGGGGCTAAATAGGCAGTGATGTAGAAGCAGGCATTGTTCTTCTTCTGCAGAGGCGGTGTTTAGCCACACTATTACGTCATAAAATTTTGGCAGATTGGCTTTAATGTAAGCTTGTTTTAGACTAACCAGAAAGTTTTGAGTTCTGAAACGTACAGATTATTTTTATAGCACATTGACCTCTTGTATGTTGAAAGATCAAGGGAATTTTGGTTTATCAGGTTATCACCCCTTTAAGATTGTGTATTAAGGACCAGTTTGACTAATTAGCAGTTAGCCAAGAGTTAGTTAATCAGTCTTACTTTTCTTATTCAAATTGGACCAATCTACTATTTTGTAAATCGGTTTAAAATGTTATGACTATGAAGAAAACAAATTAGATGACTAACTTTTTAAGACTAGTCTAAGTAGTTTTTGCAACCATCCCCTGGCTTTGTGAACCAGATAAGAACCATTTAATTGAAAGAATCTGATTCAAAAGAACAGTTCATGAGTCAGACCTCACTATTACATACATGAATAACTATTAATGATTTTCGATGAAAAACAACTTAAATTTTGAGAATGTTCCTTAGACAAAGTTATTAAGCTCAAAAGACTTGGAAAATATTGTGCTCAATATAGTGTTTCTTAATATTTAAAAAAAGCTTTAATTTACTCGCTGCAGTATGTTGCCAAGTCATGGAGATGCTGTGTGTTTCCAAATATAGTAAGGGGCGTAACATTTCCATTACACCCTTGAGGTATTCAACCAATCACAATGCACTGGATAACTGGCCAATCACAGCACACCTCACTTTTTAGAGCTTTGTAAAAAATCGATGCGTTTCAGAAATGCAGAGCAGAGAAGAGCATCAATGATGCACAGTATGTGGAAAATAATTTATTTATTTTTCTGCATCGTCATATGACCCCTTTAAACATATTTATTTTAGTTTCAGTTTTCTAAGTTCTTCATGTAATACTACTTCCAATTTATTTCAGCTTTATTTCAGTAAAAAAAAAAAAAGAAGAAAAAAAATATTTTTTGTTTTTATGGTGCTTTGTTGTCATTTTGGATATTCTTCAAATGCAACTTTTGTGCTCAAAGTAAGTTGAAATCACTTGAGGGTGAGTGAATTTCTTTTTTTAACAAATGTTATGTTGTTACAGTTAAGAGTGCTCTGTGATTTAGAAACTGGATTCAATCTGGATTCAAGAAAATATCTTTGATGTGTTCAGTGAAGATGTGTGCTGTGAAGTATGTCCTTAACGCAAATTTTCTGGCTACTAAAAAGTTCAGTCAAGCAGTCTTTCTGTGGATGAGAGATAATGAGTGTTCAACTTTGACCTTTGACTAGTTGGACTCTCTCTGTGCTGAGCTGTTGGGGGGAAAGAGGGGGTGGGTCATCCAATTACCGTAATTGGCCACTTAGTGAAGCTGTTGCCCATCATAAAACACGGAGGGCCATTTATCTCCTCAACAAAAGCTGTGTCATTGAACAAAATAACATCTCATCATCTTTCAGTCACACAACATTCTTTGAAAACCCTCATCATAAATACAATCTCTGAGGGAATCGTGCCACAAAGGCTTTTGAAAAGCAGATAGCTGTCTTACAGCAATGCTTTTATAAGTGAATATGAGGCGTAATGAAGGGATACTGGGACTCATGACCTATATCGATTGGTAGGTGACTTTTGATTTTATAACACATGGCAGTGATGTGTGAGGTTTTGAGCTTTCAAGTAAAGACATAGTATTGTTTTTTAACATTTTAACAATTTTCCAAGCATTTTGTCCTTCTGCATCAAATCAAAGTGTTTCGGTGCACTCAGTTCGCTGACTAATGCTATGAGCAAGTAATTTTTTTTGATTAATCAAACCCTTAAATGAGATTTGCAAATGTCCTAGATGGCTAAGAGCTGAATGATTGCTTGCATGGCTGTGTAAGTCTCCTCTTGCCATCAATATTCATGCACAGTGATTCATTATTCAGATTACAGAGCACAGAGAGTTCAGAGGCATGTTGATACAGATTTGAGGCATTCATGAGAGTGGCACACCTGCAGAGACTCGACTAAAGACTAAGATTTACCCAGAGCTTGATGTTGCGGAGGCAGAAAACACATTTTCGCTACAAAGTGCTCTTCTGGACACTGTGGAAAAAAAAGAACAAAAACAACAACAAAACTGAAACTATAGCAAATTAATCAGTAACAGTTTTGGTGACTGGTTGCATATAAGCATTCTAGTTGTCTAAATAAAAGTTCTGTAAATGAATGAATTTGGAGTACAATGTGTTTCCTGTCCTGTCCCCTGTCCCGCGGCATCAGAGAGGCTAAGAGACAGCACTCCAGGAGGATAGCCCATCAATTCAGTGACAGCAGAGACACTAGGAACCTGTGGCAGGGGATACAGACCATTACGGACTACAAGCCGCCACCACCGACCTGTGACAGCAACATCTCTCTGCTGAATGAGATAAACACCTTCTTTGCTTGCTTTGATAAACAAAACAGCACCTCTCCACAGAAGACTCCACCTCCTCCCGGCGACCAGGTGATGACGCTGACCCCAGACAGCGTGAGAAGATCCTTCAGCAGGATCAATGCACGCAAAGCTCTGGGTCCTGACAATATTCCTGGGCGTGTACTGAGAGACTGTGCAGCAGAACTCACTGATGTCTTCACAGACATTTTCAACATCTCACTGAGTCAGGCTGTTGTTCCCACATGTTTTAAAACTACCACCATCATTCCAGTTCCGAAGAAGCCATCTCCATCCTGCTTTAATGACTACCGTCCTGTTGCACTTACTCCCATTCTCATGAAGTGCTTTGAACGGCTAGTCATGCACCACATCAAGTCTGCCCCCCCCCCTCCCTGGACCCCTTACAGTTTGCATATCGGTCCAACCGGTCGACCGATGATGCCATCGCCACTGCCGTCCACTCAGCACTCACACATCTGGACAAAAAGGACTCATATGTCAGAATGCTGTTCATAGACTTCAGTTCAGCATTCAACACAATCATCCCTCAACAGCTCATTTACAAACTGGTCTGGCTGGGGCTCAATACTTCGCTGTGCAACTGGCTGTTGGACTTTCTGACTGGAAGACCTCAGGCAGGACGAAGGAGATTGTTGTTGACTTCAGGAGAGCGCACACTCAGCACGTTCCTCTGACCATTAACTGTAGAGAGAGTGAGCAGCACCAAGTTCCTGGGTGTGCACATCACAGAGGACCTCTACTGGACTGAAAAAACAGCAGCAATGGCCAAGAAATCACAACAGCGTCTCTACTTCCTCCGCAAACTGAGGAGAGCCAGAGCACCCCCCCCCCCCATCATGTACACCTTCTACAGAGGCACCATCGAGAGCATTCTGTCGAGCTGCATCACTGTGTGGTATGGCGCCTGCAACGCGTCCTGCCGAAAGACTCTGCAACGCATAGTGACAGAAGCTGAGAAGATCATTGGAGTCTCTCTCCCCTCCCTCCAGCACATTTACAGAACCCGTCTCACTCGCAAAGCCCTCACACTAATATACGATGACATGCACCAGTCACTTTGTGCAGCATTGGTCTGCTCACTACCTCCCTCAGCATGGAACTGACGTCATTCCACTACCTCATCAGTCAATTAAATAAAATAACTGCTCTTGCAGCCCTTTGTCACTTTAATCAGACTAAATAAGTAATAAATTTGCACTCTATCTGCCATGTACCTTGCACTGCTTTATTTAACTCTATTTTTAAGTTTATTATATTTTACATTCCCTTATTGTATAGTTGTATCTACATTTTATATTTGATCTAGATTTTTAAGCTCTAATGCTAATGTTATCTGTATGCACCGGGGGTCTGAGAGTAACACAATTTCGATTCTCTGTATGTATGTACTGTACATGTGGAAGAATTGACAATAAAGCAGACTTGACTTGACTTGACTTCGTATTTTAGTATCTTTATAGTATTTGGAGTTTACACCAGTATAATGTTTACATTTGTTCATTTAACAGACACTTTTATCTATATCTATACAATTAACCATAGTTTTGTGACGTTCCTGCTCATTAGATTGATTATATCCACTGTTAATATTGATTTTTGTGATAAATTTAAAAGGTTTACTCAGTTATTTAAGAGGTCAACTCTCCTTAGATGAATATTATATGATAAGTTAAATAAATAAATAAATAAATCAATATTATAAATCCTAATGTATATAAAAAAAGTAAAACATTTTTATATTTTAGGAGAACTGTTTTCATACATAACAGTGCCAACATTTGTTTCTTATTTTTAGAAGCTATTTTTTACAGCATAGCTATTTTTTCTGACTCATTTCTCAAATCCCTTTCAGTCAGACACCGAGTTTTGGGATAAGATGCAGGCAGAGTGGGAAGAGCTCGCTCGCAGGAACTGGCTAACAGAGAACGATCGACCACAGATTCCCTCTAATGTGTCTCCTCATGAAAAGGTAAAGGAGAAACAATTCAAGCAAATAATTTAAACAAATATTCATTCAAAATTGTGATAATAATGATAACAACAATATTAATACTACTACTAATAATAATAATTATTATTATTATTATTTAAAAATAGCTAATTTATCATTATTAGTATTACTATAATTATTATTCAATATGTAAAATCTTCACAATTTTTTATTTTTCTTTTTTTATGTTTTTATTAAAATCCTCATACATTTTGGACTACTTAATTACATCCATAATTTCTTCCTCAGGGGTACTACTTCCACACAGATAACCCTTTCAAAGACTGGCCAAATGCATTTGAGGAGGGGTTACGCAAGTCCAGAGAGGGAGACCTGCCTAACGCTGTACTTCTTCTGGAAGCAGCTGTACTGCAGGATCCTCAGGATTCGGAGGTGAGCGACTGGACTGATAAAACAACAGCAGTCGGCCAGGTACTTTCATCAAATCAACGTCTGCACAGCTTGAAAACATGTTTTGCCAATCAGACTACCGTCATACCTTTCCATACAGTGATAAGCAGTTAGGTACGTTCTTGCCCACACTGAACATTTTACAGATCATGGCATGATTAGCCAAGGCAGGGTTATGTTCTCACTAATTTTCAGTGAGAGCTCTGTATTAGACATTGTACTTGACAGTGACTGATGGCGAGCCATTAACACTCCTGTAACTGAGTAGGGTTCCCTTTTTTTCCCAAGACAATTTAATGATGTAATACTTCAGTTAGATCCCAGAGAGGATTATCCCTCTTCTCCTGGAATTACCCCACCTCTAAATGATTGTGTCTCCAAAAAAGCTGAATTTTTTCAGATGATATTACAAAGCAAGTGGCATTTCGGGGAGATTTTGCTTCTATCATAAGTACGCTACAGTATATTCATTGTACATTGAGAGCGCAGACTCAGCAAACCATGTTAAAATATTCTATAAATAAGACTCATTAATAAACTTTCTGTTGTATTCACAAACTGTGGCCTTGTCACAAGGGTTTTGAAATGCAGTTTCCTCTTACACAAAGTTAACAAGCTTATCTTCTAATAATTAGTCTTAAGCTCCGTTCACACCAAGAACGATAACTATAAAGATAACTATAAAGATAATGATATTAGCGTCCACACCAGAGAACGATATCGTCTGTTTATTCTGAGCGCACGTGCGTCTGCCGCTTTAAATCCTCGAGCTCGTTACAGCAGAATGGATTGTGATTGGATGTCAATGTTTATATCGTTCATCAGCTGGAAAAAAATTGTTCTGAAAATGATTCCAATGATACCGTTTCTCTATGCCTTTATCGTTATAGTTGTAGTGTGGACTCTGCTATTCTTTAATATTGAGAATGATTTTTAGAACTATATCTTTATCGTTATATTTATAGTTATCGTGCTTGGTGTGAACGGGCCTTTACTCAGTGTTCATAATCCCACAAATGGTTCATTGTGGAATCGTAGCATAAATATTCAGCCACATAATTAATGATACTTGAATCAACATCCTTAACTTTAAATATTTGTCTAGCAATATACTACATCCAATGATTCATCATCTTCAAGAAATGGCAACACAAACCCATTCAGTTCCTCACTAGCATTGTGTCCTATGTCTGAGCCACAGGCCTTTGAGAATGAATCATTTCCCCCAGGTTAGCACTGTAGCTCGCGCACAATAGAAGCTCCTCGCCGGAGTCAAGGTGATAACCCCAATGCTCATTGTTCAATACCTATTTTCTTTTCAGGCTTGGCTGGTGCTGGGTACCACGCAAGCAGAGAATGAGAATGAGCAGGCAGCAATTGTCTCCCTCCAGAGGTAAGGAAGTATCCCTGCATGAATCATATGCAAATGATTTACACAGAATGATTGGCTCATGAATTCAAATGTGTTTATGGCAAAAATCAAGCCAAAGCAGAGTTAGCCAGGATTGCTTTGTACTAATACTGGATGTATCGTTGATGATTGTACCATCAATGTCAAGTCAAGATTAAGGTTAAAGAAATAGTTCACCCAAAAATTAAAATTAGATGAAAATGTACTCACCCTCAGGCCATCCAAGATGTAGATGAGTTTGTTTCTTGATCAGAACTGATTTGGAGAAATGTAACGTTACATCACTTGCTCACCAATGGATCCGCTGCAGTGAATGGGTGCCATCAGAATGAGAGTTCAAACATCTGATTAAACCATCAGAATAATTGTAAGTAATCCACACAATTCCAGTCTATCAATTAATGTCCTGTGAAGTGAAAAGCTGTGTTTGTAATAAACTACACATAAAGGTGTATTGACTAAATTGTCACTTCTAATTGTAACATAAAAGTGTTTCCCCCAGTGAAAAAGTCCATTCCCTGTTGTTTTCTCACATCAAAATCTACTAACATATTTGTTTAGAGCTGTTTTGGACCGTTTTGCTTTATCTGTGCATATTTCTCTCCTGATTCGGACGAGATGACTTTTTTTACTGGAGAAAACAATATTATGGCTAGAGTTAGCAATGGTTTGAAGTTAAAAATGTCTTGATGGATTTGTTTATTGCAAATCCAAATATTCATATTATCCCCATTCAGAACAGAAATGTTATAAGCAATATAAAAGACCATTCAAATTGAAGAAGGCCTTGAGTCGGACACCTCCGTGTGGTTGTCTGTGACACCAAATGAGACGAAGCTCTCTGCTGTGCCCTCTCCTGCTTTAGATAAAGAGCTACTGTAATAACCTGGTGATCCAATTAAAATTGCATTTCATAAGCACAGAGGCCTTTGGGAGATTACATTCATTTTGGATAGAACAGCCAGCCATAATTTCATACAGTGTTCCTCTGAGCGACCGGGGTGAAAACTCCAATCTATGTGTGTTAATCACCAATGACACTCAAAGCTGTGTTTTGGTACCATGTATCCATATCACTTTTGAATAGAGTGCTTTTATCATGTCTGCCTCTCTGATATTATCTAACATAATTTGAGATGTCATTTTAAAATGGTGTATTATCTGTGGTTGGACCACACAGTTGCTGCAGTTCACATCCTGTTCGTCCTAAATAGAATGCAAGATTAGAACTAGTAGAGCAGAAATTGTGTAGAATTACAATAAAACTCTTCCACATCATAGTGAAGTTTGGAAGCAAAACTTTAAATGTCTTTTTTGACTGTTATTTGACAGCTTTTGTTTGAAATATAATTTTTTGTATATAATGTAAATGCCTTGACTGTTACTTTTGAACGATTTAATGCAGCATCCTCGCTGTTAGATTTAAATGTGTTTAAATCCAAAACTGAAATGCGTTAAAAATAAACTAACCTCAGGTTCATGTGATCATAAATGGTGAAATTACTTCCTTTTGACCTTCAGAAGTCCAAAAATGCAGACTGGAATTTGCCTATAGTGGTGTGTTCCACAAAACGTACTCCTAAGTAATATTGAAGTACTCTTTTCAGTACATAGTGTCAGCATGTGAACTGGGACAAAGCTGGCATCTTATTTTGGCAGAAGGGTTGGGAGGGGGTGAGTATACTTTTATCTAAATCTGATTAGATCAGATTAGAACTGAAATTTCTGATGGATGTTGCAGATAAATCATTAGCAATGTGCCCTGCTTTTGTTTTAATGGACAGCAAGAGAAATGTTTTTACTGACTGTCATTAAGACAACCTAGTCAAAGGCTTTTATTTGGCATCGTTACATTTCCTTTTTTATTCTTTGAATCACCTGTGTAGCAAGTTAAAAACAATATCCAGATGTCAGCCACTCCGTGTTTTTTCTTACACTAATAAAACAGGGAACATGACTTCCATCATAAACTGAGCAAATGATTTATTTTGGTTTTATGAAATATGTTTAGATGGTCTCCGTGCAGACACACAAGATGACACAAGGATTCACCCATGAATTAAAACCAGCACTAATCAGGAAGCATCTGCCTCTCATTATGTTGGCAGACAGCTAATTAGTGTCCATCAAAAGCAGCGGTTCTTTAGATGCTTCTGTGTTGTATGTGCGTGCAGGTGTCTGGAGCTCCACCCCAACAACCTCCAGGCCCTCATGGCCCTGGCAGTGAGCCTGACCAACACGGGCATGAGGCAGGAAGCGTGTGAGGCGCTGTTGAGCTGGATAAGGCACAACCCCAAATACAAGCAACTTCTGAAGAGCCGCACACACCTCCAGGCCTCACCTGGTTCACGGAGACCCTCCTACCCTTCCGCAATGGGCTGGTATGGTTACAAATAAATCCAGTGCCATGTAAGAAATATACAGCAGCCCCTAAAATTTCGGATTCAAGTCAAAATTGATACATTTCATTACTGTAGAATCAAAATATTGTATAAACAAATTATGCTAACCAATTTAGAACTGGCTTCAAGTTTGGCCATTTTTGCAGTTACTTTAGACCAAAAAAAAGTATTTTATTAGCGGATGCATGGTGTCAGTCCCCATCATGTTCAAACACGTGTCATAGCAGAATATATCATTTGTTGTATCATTTCATAAACAATTAAACAATAAACAATTATTGTGCATATATTTGCAGTATATGAATTCACAGATATAATTTTTATACCAATCCCCATTAATCCCTTCCCAAACTCCCCTCCGTTTAAATTAAAAAAGTTAAAAAAGTACTTTTTATTCTAAAACATCCAACAATAAAACATTTTTCTACATCAAACTTCAAAAAATTAATTAATAAAAAAATGTCCTGCAAACCTTTGTAATTGTACACAGAGACTTGAAAATTTTACTGTCACGTCAAGAGGATGATGGCCATTTATTTTAACTATTTTCTTAACAAACATGTTTTTGTGACATGCCACTTCCGGGGAAGCACATTATTTCTAAATTGTCTAAAATAATCAGGTGTTGGCTGTTTGTGCTGCCACAATCGATCGTATGACATCAAAGTACCACGAGAGCTATAGAGCATCTCCCTGCTTTTGAATCGCTTTCGTGGTTTCAAAACCTGGTTATTTTAGGCAATTTAGAAACCCTGTGTAGAACATGTCCCTGATAAGTGGCTCTCCTGGTCACCTTGCTAAAGTGACAGGTTTACAACTGCACTCCATGTTGCAAAAATCCCTACTTTCTTGTGCATGTAGCACTTCAATTCCTCTTAAATGGAATATTTTTGGTACCAACAACTTAAATCTCTCTCTAGAGAGCCACTTTCCTTTTTTCTTAGCTATTAAATGACACCTTTTGATGATGTTTCTGGTAGGAACGTCCCTGAAGGACAAAGCCTCTGAGTCTCTGCGCTCTCTCCTTTTTTTATCTCCAGCCCCCTGCTGCCCGAGGTGAAGGAGCTGTACCTGGAAGCTGCCCAGAACAACTCGGACACGATCGACCCAGACCTGCAGACAGGGTTGGGAGTGCTGTATAACCTCAGCTCTGAGTTCAACAAAGCAGTGGAAGCCTTCAACGCAGCGCTGTCAGTGCGGCCGGAGGTAAATCGACTGACAAACTGGGGCTAAATCACACAGAAACACTCCCTAAAGGCAGAGGGCAAAGGAGAGAGGGAGAAAAAGTCACCGAGGCTTAAAAAGTGTCTCTGAAATCTTTGAAACAGTTCATTTGAAACTTGAGGGGAGCTTTACCGTTCATGATCGCTGACTCCAGAACCCTGTGGGTCACCTTGTCGACGATTGATGCTTGCTAAGCCAAATTCTGTCCCCCTGTGTAGACTGCATTTACACTCAATCGAAAATCCTCCCCATCTGCTTGACTTGGTAATGTCTGCTTGCCTGCTGGGGGGCTCAGAGCGTGAATGCGATGAAAGATAATGGCAGTGTAGAAGGGAAACTCTGATATCATGCTTCTTGTGACATTAGGAACAAGGCAACTTCTTTGTACCTCTGTTTTACGCAGTGTCACTGTACTTAAAGGTCATATTTTATCCCTAAAACAAAGATCATATCTTAATGGTATTAAAAATCAGTCACATGTAAATGCATAATCTTTGAAGCACAGAGAGATAATTATTTTGATCCATGACACTGAGCTGGAGGGGATTCTTCTTGCCGTTGGTGTGTTCAGGACTACCTGCTGTGGAATCGGCTGGGGGCGACGCTGGCTAATGGAGATCGCAGTGAGGAGGCTGTGGAGGCCTATACCAGAGCCCTGGAGCTCCAGCCCGGCTTCATCCGCTCACGTTACAACCTCGGCATCAGCTGCATTAACATGGGCGCTCACAGGTTTGTGACAGAGAGTTGAACTTGGCCTGAAAATTATGGAAAATGTATCCCCCAACTTTTTGTTTAAATACTTTGACCCTGAGGTTCTGGAGGAATAAATGCGGCATAATAAGGAAACATTTATTTCTTGATTTATGGGTGTTTCTTCAACTGCCGGTACTTTTGTGTCCCAGGGGTTGGTTTTTTAAAGAGGTTTTTTGTTTGTTATGAGAGCCACATTAAATGCCTTCAGAGTTTATTTGAGCTGCTTTTCAAATGCATTTTTAAGCATATTGTATTATTTTACTCTTGGCCCAAACTTATTTTTAATCTTTAAAATAAGAAACTCTATTATAAAATGATTATTAATTATGATTTAGACGAGCCTGAAGTTTATAAGTTATAGATTTGCACAAGCCATGTAATCATGTCAACAGATAGATAGATAGATAGATAGATAGATAGATAGATAGATAGATAGATAGATAGATAAGTACCCATATTTGTAAAGACACCCTTTCTATTGATTTAATTGTTTATTCATTTCAGGGAGGCAGCCAGTAATTTTCTGACGGCTCTTAGCCTGCAGAGGAAGAGCAGGAGTCGGCAGCTTTCGCACCAGGTCATGTCTGGAAACATCTGGGCGGCCCTGCGGATAGCGCTGTCCATGCTGGACCAGCCGGAGCTCTTTCAAGCTGCTAACATAGGAGACCTGGACTTACTCATGAAAGCTTTTAACCTGGATATGTGAGCGAGGTTACCCTTTACCATGGAAAATATCCAAAGTCCTTTACGAGAAGAACTTTGTCAGAAAAGCAACCTTTGTTTCACAGAGCACCTTTACATTCCTGAGAACTGAGTGCTGAATGATACAATTTTACTAGATTTGCACATCAGTTTACTATTAACCTAAAGAGCACAATGCCGGGTGAAGATTGTACAAGTATGCCTTAGAGAAAATATCAGCTAGACCTGCAACGTAACAGAAGGAATCAGAGGACACCACAATTGACTAGAGGAACGCAGACTATAAAGGTGCAAGAACAACATAAGCTTGATGACTTGATTAGATGTACTGTACTGCGTAGACTTCATGTATTGGTTCGACTGCATTCTTTATTTGAGATGGTGGGGTTATTATAGATTTTAAAGGCACTTAGTTCAACCCTGGACACTCCTCACCTGATCTCTG
Source organism: Carassius carassius (assembly GCF_963082965.1). Taxonomy (NCBI): domain Eukaryota; kingdom Metazoa; phylum Chordata; class Actinopteri; order Cypriniformes; family Cyprinidae; genus Carassius; species Carassius carassius. The sequence goes on from NC_081771.1 coordinate 15,679,687, forward strand.
CTGCATCATCCCCTTTATTTCCTGAAGCTTGCAGACCAGATTAAAAAGCCTTACTTATCTTGCATGTAAAATAAATAATTGAGATGTTATCGATATGATACCAGATAAAAGCCATTCCTTGCCATACTTTGACCTCTCGATGTAGAAGTCTGTTTTCCATCAAGATCTTTTTGTGAAACATACCACGTCTTTGAAATGTTACGCTGATTATTTCACAAAATTCGATGCACTGCCCCTTTTGCCACAGTTATAAGCCTGGGATTGACAGGAAAAAAAGAAACTGCCCAAAATATAAGCCAAACTATTTGTGAATTTCACAGTTCTAAAAAGTAATATTGTTGTTTTTCTCATATTACTTGTTATGGTTCATCTCCAGCTTGCATGATGTTTTATTTTGCTCATCAGTGTGAAGTTGCAAATGCTTAATGTTGCATATGCGCTTGAAGAAAAGTCCTACGTTTTAAAATGCTATGCAATTATTATAATTTTTTTTTCATGCAGCCGTAAGCAGAAGAAAACCCTAAAGTACCAGAAAGCTGTACTTGCTTTGTCACTTTTTGTGTTTTAAGGTGTAACTGGTAGGTAGAAGATCTGATAATCCCCTGTAGATGGTTTATTGTATTTAAAGGGGTACTCCACCCCAAAAGGAAAGTTTTGTCATTATTCACTTACCCCCATGTCGTCCCTAACCCTTAAAAGCTTTGTTCGTCTTCAGAACACAATTTATGATATTTTGGTTGAAAACCGGGAGGCTTTTTTTTTGTCCCATAGACTTCCAAGTTAAATACACTGTCAAAGTCCAGAAAAATATGAAAGACGTCGTCAGAATAGTCCTTCATAATGTAACGGTTGAACTACTTATGGCAGATGGACTATTCAGACGATGTCTTTCATACTTTTCTGGACCTTGAAAGTGTAACTTACTTGATAGTCTGATGGGACAGTCACAAGCCTCCCGGTTTTCATCCAAAATATCTTAAACTGTGTTCCAAAGACAAACAAAGCTTTTGCAGGTGTGGAACTACATGGGGGTAATGATTTATTAATACATGATTAATGACAAAATTTCATTTTGGGGTGGACTATCCCTTTAAAGCTACCTACATTAATCCAGATACATTTGAAAATTTATTTTTCTCAACATTCTGGCATTTCGTCCCCACTGAGGTGCTGCTTTTGTTCTGTGAAAATAGATTTTACAGGATTCTGACGATAGTCGATACATTTAAAAAATGCCACGTAAATTTGTGGAATAAAACTTTTCACATGGCAATGTGAAATGTGAGATATAATCTTGATATTAAATTACTGCAAAAATACAAATTTACTCACAATTGCTGTCCTGCAGCAGATCATAAGGACAGTTGAGACGCCATATATGGAATAGCAATTGAGTGTGACCTGGACACACCATTAAGTGGTGATGTATTTTGCTAAGAAAATGATTGTGCAAGAAGAATAGCATGATATACTATATATGTGGTCTCTATGAAACACATCAGTTTAGTTATGCATGCATATTAAGATGATTTAAAGGGATTGTTCTTCCCAAAATAAAATTCTGTTAACATTTACTCACCCTCATGTTGTTCCAAACCTATTTGAGCTTCCTTCTTACTATTGAACACAAAAGAAGATATTTTAAAGAATGTTTGTAACCAAACAGCTGCCGGTAGCCATTGACTTCCACAGTATTTTTTCCCATATTTCCCAGTGGCTACCGTCAACCATTTGGTTACATTCCTCTGAATTTCTTCTTTCGAGTCAGTATTTTTATTTTTGGGTGAACTATCAAGTTTGTTTTTCTTCAATGTTTAACTGAGAAAGTGAAACTATTGGAAAATTCCAGTGTAACAAAAAGCAATTTTCTAATGTATCTGGATTAATTTAGACGTAGCCCAAGCAATGGTTCTTATTTAAAAAGGCTCCCTAATCCAGCTGAGCTTTTATTTGTAGCATCATATTTTTATTATTCCCATCTAGCGCAATAATTTATTTATTTAAAAAAAAATCTTTATCAATGAAAAAGCATGCAAAGCCATTCAAGCACCCATTATAAAGTGTTTTTAATTGTTACTATATTTTTTTAATTACTGCTCTATGTATTTATTTTATTATTCTGTATCTGAACCTATTTGGAAAGTCTTGTATATGTTCATCGATACAGTTAGAACAGGCTTGTGCTTTGTAGCTGAATGTTACAGTAGATACTGTAGATTCTCTCATGCCTGAGGCCTAACCTCCAGTTTTCTAGAACTTTGTACAATCTCAGGTGTGACTGTCTAAATGAATTCATGCTCCTGAAGTACTCCTGATGTATGATCGCATGCCGAATATAGTTATTTTTGAATGCTGTAGATTTATTTATATGCATGACCTTGACATGCCTATTTTAATCTATACCCTTCATTTCTATGACTTATATATTACTATAATCACTATATTTTGCATTTCAAAATATATATTGATCTGAAGAATATGGCATATTAACTGTAAAATATCTACAAATGAGCAGTTTTTGCAATGCAGTGATTATAATACGATTGCAATAGCCAGATTTACTAAAGCCTTTAGAGTTAGACTCAAATATATATTATGCATCATTCAGAGCTGTGTTTCAGAATTTGTACATGCAAACTTTCTGAATGTTTGCCATAGGCTTTATTAACTCTGTCCCAATATTTAAAAGATAGATGCATATACAAAAGTTATCTTTTAAAATAAAGTATTGGAATAGAGTTTGTATGCTTGGTTGTTACTGTTGATCACTAACTGTTGCCATAAGCGCATTTAGCTGTTATTTTTAGGGGCTCAGAATCAAATGGTTCCACGGTTGAAGACTCCCGTTTCCAATCTGGCATCACCGAACATTAAAATGGCAAAGAGAAACAACTGTGGATTTTAATGAACAATACAAACATTATGAGTCACAAGCATGTTTGAAAAGATTTCCGAATGAGGATTCCCACATTTGCCATGTTTGTGTTTCTAAGCAATACATGGATCAGAAAATCCATTAAAAAAAATAATAATAAAAAAAATTATAGTTTGTAAAGTAACTACAGAATTGCACACTTTTTGCAAAAAAAAAAAATAGGATAACCAATAAAACGGTACCACTTGACCTTCAGTTGTCAAAATGTCAACTGACTAACCTCTGATTTTTAGCGCACATACTGTAAAAATAAATCAAGGCATGTTTGAGAAAGGTGTGGTTAAAGCATCCACTTTCACACCCAAAAAGAGAGCAGAAAGAAAAGAGAACAGAAAGAGAAGCAGGAGGAAACTGGTATGAATATTCATTCAAAGTAAGGAAGAGAAGGAGAGAAAAGAGCGAGAGAACCTCGGATGGATAAGACACATGCACAACACGAGGTAAAGAAACAAAGACACTGAACTCCCAACATAAAAGATTGTTGAAATAAATGGAGATGAACAGGCCCCACCTCAGCCTGAGTGAGATTATATCATAAAACAATGAATATAACATTTTAAATCAGCACTAACGTTCAGACTGAGGCTCACATCATAATAAAACACTTTAAAGGATACTTGCCAAGAACGTATTCGGCTTTTGTTTGTTATCAACACACTTTTTCAGCAAATAAATGAAAGGCTTGAAATTGGTAAAGATTGATGGAGGCGGAGCCAGGTTTGACAGATATGTCATAAAGCTTGAGATTTGGTAACACTGAGCACCAATACATACATGTATCTGAGATAGTTCTATGTATGACACTGCATATAATTCAGTTTTATATGCAGTATGTCATCACATATTGCTTAGGTATGGGATAAAAACAGTTTTACATTCTTTAAGACTGGAAGTCAATGAAACGGAACAATTTCAAATGCATCCCAGCCTTTTAAACGGCTTCAGATATGATCAAAGTTAAGCACTTGAACATTGCATGAATATGTGATATCGCTGCATTTTCGGGTCAGCTATCACAAACTGACTGAAAGCTATCATAAAGTTGAATAGGATGATATTGTATAAATCAAATATTCTTCAAGTCATGCCAATACATGGGGCTCAATCTTTTTGAATATGAAAAAATCATAAAAGTACAAGTTCGCTTCTGCCTAAAGGTATGGAAACGTGTTCTTCTGGATAGAATAAACCTCCATTAAAGGAATAGTACATAACAAAATGAAAATGCATTCAACCTCAGGCCATCTTAAAAGTACAGTAGATGAGTTTGTTTTTTCATTGAAACATATTTGGAGAAATTTGACATTACATCACTTTCTCACAAATGGATCCTCTGCAGTGAATGGGTGCTGTCTGAATGAAAGTCCAAACTGCTGATAAAAGCATCACACACATCTGTTAACATCTTGCGAAGTGTGTGTTTCTTACAAACATGCAGCTTTTCATTTCACAAAATGTTAATTGATGTACTGGAGTCGTGTGGATTACTGCAATGTTTTTACAGCTGTTTGGACTCTCATTCTGACGGCACCCATTCACTAAAGAGAATTCATTGGTGAGAAAGTGAATGGTAAATTTCTGCAAAAATATGTTTTAATAAAGAAACAAATTCTACATATACATATTGGACGACAATTTTCTGGAAAGTTTCTTTTTTGGGTGAACGATTCCTTTAAAGAACAAGTCGATGGTGCCACATACAAGGATCAATCTGAATGGTAGAATAAATATCTAACAGCAAACTAAGACCTGCCAAACAAGGAACATAATCCAATATTTCAATAAACATGCCTGCTTAAACTTTTTTTTCCTGTATGGGCATGAAAAAAAGTGAAATAATTACATTATGTTTTGGATTGATTGCAGCTCCCACAAAATGTGATCTCTTTTTGAAATCTAATCTGACCGATTTTTTGTTGTTGTCGTTGTTGAACAACTGTAAAACCCAAAGGATATGAAATGAATTGCAGTACATTAATGAGTACATTCTGCTGAGATGTCAGTAAAAACATTTGTAAATGCAGGCACACATTATATTTTTAAAAGAAATACGCCTGGAAAATACTGGCACAGGAGCTTAAAGTATTCAAAGAGAAATATAACAAATAATTTGAGAATATATTAGGAAAATAATCTGCATACCTAAAATTGCACGCACCCCACTGTACCTTTAAAGCAGACACAAGACAAACAAATAAACAAAACTCAGATGGACGACACACGTTTTCCCTGCTGGACGTTTCTCGTGGTATGAGCGTCTGTGCGGGTCTTGGCAGGGACTGAGAGGTCCTCTCTTTATCTCACAGATGTAAATGCTTCCCTAGTTTCCAGCAGTGTTAGTGGTGCCCCACACACCTCTCTGGCCAGACGGCTGTGCATATTGTTATGAAGGTCCAGATCTAGCAGCTTGACAGGCGCCGGTAAAAGTACATGTAGCCCAAGTCTTTAGGGGGCCGCTCTGACAAACATACTTTGTGGTCGTTGTAAATCAGCCATCTAGGGAAGTAAAAAAAAAAAGATATCGGAGTTTGAGTATATATATATATATATATATATATATGGGCTGGGCAAGTTAGTGTGTTATTATTGTGTTAATGCATCGATTGATTAATGCCGACAATTATTTTGTCAAGCGAACCATGATTGCCTGGTGTAAGCACACCCTAATTATTCTCCTGCATCCTGCACACATGAGTCTCTACCCGCACATCAAGTGTTGTCCCGTGCCACACTCTGCTGCGATGGGTCCCGCGATCGTGCAGTATCGTATCTCTAATAGGTAGGTGCCTGTTATAATGTTATGATCGAGGCTCTAGACTAGCATAACTTGTTTTTCTATAACAAACTATAAAATATTTTCTATAAAAAAGTTTATGCCCTGGCAGTGACAAATAGCTTGTTTTATGTTGAATTTAATTACATTAATGTTATAAGCTGAGATTTAGGCTACAATAAATATTTTAACTGCTACTATGTAAAACACTGCTGTTAAAAGCACCTTATTTGTTTAAAGTGTTTGCAAACCAAATGCTATTAAACTTTTGTTCATATAGCAGTAGGCCTACTTTTAAATGAAAAAAAGTGCGCAATACACTACTTTTGAATAAATTATTAATTTTGTGCATAACAAATTAAATTGTGATTAATTGCAGACAACAATGCGATTAATCGCGATAAAAAAAAAACATTGTTGCCCAGAATATATACATACATACATACATATATTAGGGATGGGACGGTATGAAAATTTAATATCACGATTATAGTGACTAAAATTATCACGATTATCAATATTATCACGGTTTTGTTGAAACGAGATGAAAGTGTTCAAAAATAGTTGATGCTCACACTGAAAACATTTCAGCAAGTTTTATATTTAATAATCAACAAACAACTAATAAAACAAGCAACTCTATGCACTTAATTTAAAGAAAGATTAAATTCTGTGGCATTTCCTTCCTTACAATGAAAAGTGTAGAAGCATAGAAAAGCATAGAAAAGTCACTGACTTTCGCCATTCCTTCTCGAAAAAAAACAAAAAAAACATTGTGCGCTGCGCTTGCGTCAGACTGTTGCTGGCTGGACATGATTTAATAGTGAGTTATTAAAACCGCGATAATCAAACACGGTTTTAATGATAATTCATGTTTTAAAAATGTTAACATTTATAAATGGTTACAAATTATGAAATTATACATTTAGAACTTTTAGAATCTGTCTAGTAATAAATTGTAGATTTTTTTATTTAAGTTTATAATTTTTTTAAATGTAATTAATTTTAATTTGTTAAATGTAATTAATTTTGTTTAAAAATTTTATTCAGATGTAATTTTAAATATTTATACTTTTTTATTTATGAGTGTAATTATAAAATATATAAAATATAAAAAATATATCATATATAAATATACAGTAAATACAATATATAATTGTAAAAGTAAAAAATTTAAATAATTCCACTTTTTGAACAAATGAACAAAACAAAATATATAAAAATACTACATATACTCTATGTACAGTATATATATATAAAGTTATGTAAAAAAATGTATTTAAAGTGTTTATAATATATATTTTTAATTTAAAATATTTTTATTTTCTTAATTTTAAATGTTTTTTTTTAAACATTTATTTAAATGCACTCTAAGAAATTTTATATAAATATTTTTTTCTGTTATACATTATCCAAACGATACACTCTGCAATCAGTCCATCCACAATCAGTCTGATTGTACCACACCCCCAAAATGAAAATTTGTAAATAAATAACACACATTATAATCAGCATACCTGCCCTCTTTTTTGATATGACACACATAATGACCAGACATTGTGGATGCTCCCATGTGACTGATGAAGGCAAACAGTTCGTAACCTTTGAGAAAGAAAAAACAAAACAACATCAGCAATGAAATATCAAACCAGCAATGCATGCAGACAGTGTAATCCTCAGTATGTGAGCACTGTTTGTTGATCTCAGTATTCTGTAGGCACTTACGCCCGGGTCCGTCTCTGACACGGGGGCTGGACAGGTCCTGATCTGGAGACAGTGAGGAGTCGCTGTGGGCATTGGCATTTGAAAAGCTGTTATCGTTCGCCTCTGTGTCTGCCGTGTCTGACATAGCCTCACTCTCATCCTCACAGTCTGGGTGTGTGAATATCCAGTCAAGCGCACGCTCCAAGTTGTTGTTCTGTAATCAGACAAGTAGAATACAGACAAAATGTGACATCATGGTATTGTAAATCATTGTAACTCTCATCACTTGAGAACAGGAGCTCTAAATACACACACTGATATGTGTAGGTAACTAACAACCTAACTGGACAAAAAACATGGCAAGCTTTAAATTCACAAGAAAAAAATATCCTCAGTCAAGGAGCCATATTTAAATTGCTCAGACGAGTCAAGAGTCCTTGATTTAACTGAGGTCATTCTAGCATGGTCACAAGACTAATTTAGGCATAGGCACTAATCTGAAATAGCGCCGTGATTCACTGCAGATTCCAGAACTGAAAGCAAATGTGGCCTGATGCTCTCATCCTTTCCTGGACAAATGTGAACGGCGTAGGTTGAAGACGTCCACTTGTGACTGCGCTATTAGAGGCTATTTTTGCAAGCACATAACACAGACTTGAAAAACACCATCCCAATGTCTAAAACACAAAAATAACTATGCAAGAAGAAGTAGGTCCTACTATGAATAAACAATGTTCAAACACTTGACAAGAAGATCTGAGAGGTTAGACTAAACATAGGAGTTATACAGTTCATTAAAATTAAACTGAAAACTAAACATTCTAAATAATAAAGAGGAAATCATGTAGCAACTCATGTACAACTGTGTAAAATTTCCTTTTTTAAAGATGTTTTGAATGAAAGAAGTATTGTGTTCACATAATGCATTTATTTGAGTAATATTTAAAAATGACTTTTAATAGGCTATATTTGAAAATGTAATTTATTCCTTTGGTGGCAGTGCTACATTTTCAGAAGCTATTACTCTGAATAGAAAGTTCAAAAGAATGTAATTTATTTGAAATAGGTATCTTTTGTAACATTATAAATGTTTTTAACTTTAAATCAATTTAAAGTGCGCTTGCTGAATAAAACTATTCATTTCTTTTAAATAAATGGATACACACACACACACACCAAAATATTAAAACCCATAATATACTTCCAGCAAACATTTCATCACCAAGTGAATTTTGACTGAATAATAGCATGATTTTCAAAGCACTTTAAAACCAATACAAATCACATTTCTTTTAACTGTAAACACTGTACTTTCAGATATCCAATAAGAAAATGTGAAGGTTAGCCAAGTAGTTTAACAGAAGAAATGGCTTCTCTAGTCTCGCATGCTGGGTCAATGAGCAACAAGTGACAAAACTAATCCTGACATGCCAGAACATGTTTTTGCATCTGTGTAACGTGACAGTATGATAGTTATACTCCTGCCTAAGAATGAAATCAAACAATTTTCAGCAATTAACTGTTCAAAACATGAACATCCTACATACAGTGGCCCTAAAACGTATCCAGACACTTGAACTTTTCTCAAGGTAATTTTTTAGTGGATGCATGGAGCCAGATCCACTGAAGTTCATGCAGGGGTCCTAGAAGAGTAATCACAGGTCTATGACATTCAGATATTTTTAGGTGTTCAAATTCTTTTTCGGGGCCACTAAATACACACACTGATATGTGTAGGTAACTAACAACCTAACTGGACAAAAAACATGAAGCAGATGAAGCAGGACACTCACTGTGGCTTTGAGAGCCTGGATTGTGTGATGTCTGGGGAAGCCCATGGAGGTGAGGATGGAGATGCTCTCTTCTGGAGGCTGGTTATCCAGTGCACTGGTAGTAGGGAGGCTGGGACTGGGAAGGTCTGGTTCCATGTAAGTGGGAACTGCCAGAGGCTCAGCAAAATCTTAAGTTGGTTTCAGAAGAGGCGTAAGATTTAAGTCTTCGGTCACACATACAGTATATATCATATTTACATTTAAAATATCACAACAAAGACAAATGCAATAGTACATGGTAAAACATTATGTAGAACTATATGTTCAAACTATCTCACGAAAAACATAATATTCAGTCTAGTGTGAATATTATTCACCAAATGTGCAGAGGATAAAAATATCACACTCGCTGCTTTGAGATTACACAGATAAACCGGAAATTCACATGAACACGAGCCATGTAATCCATTCCCTGTAGTCTGCAACTAATCCTTTAATGTTCAAGATCAAATGCTGTTTCACACACACACACACACACACACACACACACAAACACACACACACACACACACATATTGAAAGAAATTATGAATACATTTTTAAATTACAAGTTATTGTTGTGTAAATATCTAATCAAAGAGAATTGTATCTCTCAAGTTTTTTTTATTTTTATATATATATATATATACCCATTTTTGCCTTGACTAATTACTTTTTCAATTTGCACTGTTTTTCAATTTTATTCAGCAACCATGCATTAAATAGATTAAAGGTGACAAGTAATGAATTTTACATTGTTGCAATAAAAAAAAAATATTAAAATTAATTGTCTGTTTATTAATTACAGAAAAACTGAAATTATATATATATAAGGCAGAGCAGACCAAAATATTTTTAAATGTTAATATAAAAAGTTAGGATTTCTGCTTTCCTTAGACTAGCCATATATCATCTCACAGTACACAATACTGAAGAGTTAAGGTAAGGCTAAAAAAATCTCTGTATACTGCACACTATATTAATAACCACTGTCAGTAGCCTCTATATAGGAACAGGCCAGCTGTAGCTGTGGAGCAGACGTAAGCCACACGAGTCTAGGAGATGCGAAGCTAATGGAGTTTGGAGCACTTGAGACTGCTTGTGTGTATGTCTGATTCTGTATGTGATCTCAGGTGGCCGTTTAACTGGAGCAGGAAAGTGAGGAGAACAGAATTCCCAGCTCACAGTTGACGCTCAAGTGTGAGGACGGTGTTTACTAGCCAGAAGCACAATGATAAACAAGGATGACTAGCAAGAGACTGAAATACAACCTTGTGTAAACTTGATTCTACTCAACTAGACCATTTTGAGTCCAATAATATAGAACACCTTAGATCTAAATTGCATTCGGATGAATTACTTTGGCATGAAAATACGCAACTCTTTATGTCACATGCATTTATCTTATAGCCTAGCTAAGTGACATGCTCCAAACATAAAATATTCCACTGTGGCTGAAACCCAGATAATGAGCCTCATGAAGCACACCAGATTTCTGTGCCTTATTTATCTTGAATGCATTAACGACATTTAAAATACAGGTTTACTTTAAGCAAACGGTATGTATATTATCACAGGTCATAGGTCTGTTCTGGGAAAAAAACTAATCTTGGTAGAAACTATACTAATTAGGCAGCTGCTTTACATGGATATGGATATGACACAGATTACATTACAGTATAGTGAGAATAAACATGTTTTTTTCTGACCACAATGTGTTTTGCTAAATATTTCCAAGAGCATGAAACGATGAAATTCAAGATAAAACATTTAGTCCAGTATTTGTTTCACCACACACTGCAGCAGGTTACATATTTACAAAACACTCCTGTATAGTGATTTCTCCACAGGGAAAATTCATTTAATTTACTTTTAAAGACAAATCTGCTCTGTGAGCTCCGAGGTTGTTAGATGATATATAGTTTTGTTGAAGCCATCAGTTTGCATTCTTTCAAATTAAGCTTAAAATATTTGTTTAAAGGAACACTACACTTTTTTGAAAATAGCCTAAATGCAACTCCCCTAGACTTAAACAGTCTTTTGTAGTTACATCATGTACTAAGACCGACAGAAAATGAAAAGTTGTGATTTTCTAGGCTATGGCTAGGAACTATACTCTCATTCCGGCGTAATAATCAAGGAACTTTGCTGCCGTTCCATGGTTGCAGCAGGCGCAATGATATTACACAGCGCCTGAAAATAATTTTTCATTTTCAATTTTTCAAGCAACTTTAAATTTTTTGTCGGTCTTAGTACATAATGTAACTACAGAAGAATCAAGTTTTAAACAGGAAAAATATAGAAACTCTTTGGTCATTTTTGAGCGAGATGCTAACAGTCTAATCAGATTCAATGAACTATGCTAAGCTAAGCTAAAAGTGCTAACGCCAGACCCGGAGATTGGCAGAATGGATTTGAAAACGGTAAAACTCAATGGTTTAACTCTTGGGGAGTTAGAAAAAGAGTCTATAAAAGAGACTATACACTTCATATAATAGTATATATATATATTTAATAATCAATATTTGAATTGAAGGTTTTTTATTATAAACAGTTGTGATACTGCATTGATTTGCCATTTGATTTCCCATGAGGCCTAAATCATACCAGCTGAGAATCAACTTAATAAATATTGTTGTGAAACCGTGCTTGAGTTTTTGAAATAATGTCAACTGGATGGCTAATATGCAGATCACAGTAAGTTCATCTGAGTTAAATGTCTAAAATGTCTACAGTGAAAGTGTTCCTTTAGAGGAAGCATGCAATTAGGTGACTGTGTCTTCTGCTCAATTAGACATTCCCTCACACTTCACTTCAAACTAAATGGCTACAACCTTTTAGCCAATGGAGCTAAAATGGCAGACACTTGAGTGTCTTTCCATTGATTACTAGACTATGTGACTAGAGCCATTAGAACAAATAAGATGTTTAATTCCATCACAGCTGCATGTTTTAGGCTATAACAAATGTATATAATAACATTTTTTTTTAAATATTACATTTAACCAGTACTACTATTACTATTTTAAGTAATGCTTTTATATAAAATGAGGGAAGGACACAGGGAATATGCCTTTGTTCAAAACGTGTCAGTTCAGTCAAGATACGAGGCCCTACCTGGCTCTTCCATGTGTGCTATTATCCAGTTAAAGGCCATCTCTGCCCCCATATTCCCAGTGTAGTACACTGCCTTCCGACAGGCTTCCAGAGGGAAACCCATCTCTGCCAGCTGCATCACGGATGATTCATCTATTTCTGGAGCTGAGGAACAGATGAAGAGAATAGTGGCTTCAAATCAACATCAGCGCCCCTTAACTAAAAATAAATACACAGACCATTTAAAATCTTCAAGAAAACAAAACTTGAACATTTTACAAGACTTTAAATACTGTTCTTCGAATAAGTAATTTTGTAGTGCATGTATACAGTTGTAAATGTATTTTGCAATTTACAATCAAAGCGGTACTTACATTCCAAAGAGTTGTTTGTTGTGCTGTCTGAATACAAAAAAAGACTTAGTCAGTACAAATCAGGGCATAATTCTAAATATGAAATTTAAACTTTCAAGCTAGCTGTTTTTATTATATTTCACAACATTATATTTCAATAATTTTAAACAATGGCAAAAAAACATATAACACTGACTATAAGAGTTTTGTTGTTTTTTAAATACATTTCTTATGTTCACCGAGGCTGTATTTATTTTATCAAAATTAGAAAATAATTAGGAGTTTTAATTTTGAGTTTTAATATATTTAAGATGCATTTTATTCTTGTTATGGCAAAGCTTTTCAGTATTCAGTGTCACTGAAAGCATTCTAATATGCTGCTGGGTGCTCGAGAATTTTTTTTTGTTATTATCAACGTTGAAAATATCTGTGCTGCTTACTTTTATGGAAACCATGATACACTTTTTCAGGATTCTGAAGATTGATGAATATAAAAATTTTATTTGAATCCATTGATCCATTTAATTAATCCTTCCTGAATGAATTAATTTCTATCAACAAAAAAAAATCAATAAATAAAATAAAAATCTTATTGACTCCAAATGTTTGAATGGTACTAGTCTTAAGGTTCTCACCTCTGGTGTCTTCAGGAATGACAATGGGAGGTGTAAGGTCAGGCAGCTCCTCTTCTCCAGTCTGTAGCCCTGTGGCCCGGAGGCGATTCAAGTCCAGGAAATCAGGTACATCAACAGAAACATCTGTAGCACATAACAAAAAAAAAGATTTAAAAGGCAATTTTAAATATTACAAAAAGAAATGAACTGTACATTGATACATTCAGAAGAGACTCTTGGACCAGATTCTGAGCATTATTTCTTTCCAAAAACCAAGATTTTGCTGACCACAGAACCAGTCTCTGATTCCAAAAATGTCTTGTGTAAAAACACAGTGCTAGAGTACCCTCTGCTGGACAAAGGAAAAGCTCTGCTGAGCAAACATAACACCTTGCAAACTGATATGGTAGTCTTTTGAGGCAAGCAATCAGTGATGCATTGCTCAACATGCATGACATGTGATGATCTGAATTGCACAAGAGAGCATGTGATAGGCAGACACAGATGACAAACAAGAACATGACATATTAATAAATATGCTTTGACAGGAGCTGAAGGTACAGAGAATCAAAAATCCTTTCAATTGGAATGAGAATGAGATAATCAAACATTTTGTACATGCATTGCATTCTTTTGTCAGCAATGTGTTAATTTATTTATTAACAATTTGATATCAAATATATAACGTCAGACTAAAAGCACTTAAAATTACACACCTAACTTTTTGGGCACCCAATCAACCCCGAATGTGAACTTCTTTATTTGCATGACCATGTACTCTGGGAAGGATGCGAAACGAGAAGTCCTGAGGAAAGAGAAAGATATAATGTTTTAGAGCCTGCATTTACACATATATTGGGATTTATAGGGGTTTATATATAAATATATATATATACCAATGAGTGTATGTGTGCGTGTGTGTTGTCAGACGCATCCAAAATAAAAGTTTTTATTTACATAATATATGTACATGTATTGTGTATATTTATTATGTACATATAAATCCACACATATGCAGTATATATTTTGAAAGTATTTACATGCATATACATTTATATTTATATTCTTAAGTATAAATATAACATTTCTGTCTTAAATATATACATGTATGTGTTTGCATTCATATATATAATAAATATACACAGCATACACACATATATTATGCAAACAAAAACTTTTATTTTGGATGCGATTAATCACAATTTATATATATATATATATATACATACACACTGCCTTTTAAAAGTTGCAACATTGTTAATAAATCAACATATTAAAATAACTTTTGAAAGATCATGTGACACTGAAGAAATTCAGCTTTTAAAGTATATTACAAAACTTTTTATGGCATTAATATTACACAATATTAAGTTTTTGTGTCTGTGTGTGTGTGTGTGTGTGTGTGTGTGTTTGGGTAATACTTTAGTATAGGGACCAATTATTATTAGCATTTATAAAACACATATTGTGAATGAACATATTATATATATATATATATATATATATACCTAATCCTATCCAATACCTAAACTTAACAACTTACTATTACTAAGAAGCAAATTAGGAGCTAGGAGTTTATTGAGGCAAAAGTCATAGTTAATAGTTTGTTAATTGAAAATTACACCTTAAAATAAAGTGTGACCATTTTCTTCTATATTTTTGATTAAATAAATATATCCTTGATAAGCATAAGAAACTTCTGTTTTTTTAATTAAAAATCTTTCAGTTCTCAAACTTTTGAAGAGCAGTTAGTTAATATATATGAACAAAAAATGTAAAACATTAAAATTGTAGATGACATTTTTGACAAATTTTGGAAAATGTTTTTTAAGTCCTTTGAAGGTCTCAAACCAGAACCTTGCTTACTTCACTCCGGCTGACTTGGCTTGCAGTGCAGAGCTCCAGAAGTCTGGAACATTCTCAGGCTCAGTGAAGGCTTGCAGACAAGCAGTGAAGGGGATTCGGGCTCTCACCGGCTCTGGAGGGGGCCGCATGTTCTCCTCAGCTTCCTTACGCTTACTCTCATATGCTATTAAGTCCTCTGTACAAATGACAAAACAATAAGCAATTAAAACAACCTCAACAACCTGCACATTAGATCCATTGAAAAGACCTAAAATAAATAAAATATAACCTTACTAAATAAACTTTAATCAATATTTAAGAGTCAGATCAGGTGGAAATAGTTTTTTAAATGCACATGACAGATTTGTAGTGCAGGAGCAATGTTTAAGTCAGTTGTAGAGGGCATTACCTCTGTTGCTGGCAGCCTCCAAGGGTACAGGAAGCTGCATGAGGTAGTCCACTCGCTGTGAGTAGCGCACCTTCTGTGTCTGACAGCACTGCACTCGCTCCTCAACTAAGAAGCGGAACACATCGCTGGGGTTCTCTGAGCCTGAACTGTTCCTCTGGAAATGGCAAAACACAATATCACCTACAGAAAGTTCATGGCACAGTGGGTAGCACAGTACATTATAAGAGCTGTTTTGTTTTGTTATCTTCAGTAGAACACTAAAAAATATATATTTTGAAGAATGCTGTTAACTAAACAGTTTTGGTTCCCAATGACTTCCCATTGCATTTTTTTGTTTATATAATAGAAGTCATTGGAAACTGGAACTGTTTGTTTATCAACATCCTTCAATATATATTTAATGTTCCATAGAACCACATGGCCACACGGGTGAGAACAAAAAAAATGACTTTTTTTTTTTGTATGAAATATTTGTATGAAATATTTGAAAATTGAATTTTTGGGTGGACTATCCCACCAACATCCAAAATCATGACATAAAACACAGTAGCAGTTGCATAATACATAGTTCTACAAAACAAATGGTAAACAAATCAACTTTCGATTTAAATTTAGGCATCTTTAGGGAGAGCTCAGAATTAGTCCATAATTCAGATCAACGAGGTCATCCAATGGCAGTTCCGCTATTCTGAGGCCATACCGAAATATAGCAGCCCTCCTCTATCAAGTCTGAGATACCAGAGACCACTGAGCAGAGAACAAACCTGCTGAGGATGTAGAAACGCACCACAAGGTCCCCTCACTGTTCACAGGCCTTATGCTATTTCACACAAGGCACAGCTGAGGACAGCTACAAATAAACCAGTCAACATTTCTGAGTACTAAACATTTCAAGAGACTATAGCCCTGTCTTGGTTTTAAGAGGCTCGCTCTGCTTGGTTTATATGCACTGTCAGGAACAAGTAGATGTCAGCAAAGATTAGCTCTTGAACAGTTCATCGCTTCAAAATCAAACAACTATATAAACATATCTAGAGCTGAAAAGCTTTACATGAAATCTAAATGGACCCTTTTTATTTCTCTATTGTGAATACTTCTATCTATATTGTGAACAGATCTGTATTGTGATGTCTGTTGAGAATGATTTGTTGTATTGTGAACAGATCATCTGTGAATGTTAGTTTAAATATAAAATTGTCCACTGAGTAGGCATCTGTATCTAACTATATTAGGCGGGCGATCCCTGCTTGCACTCCCATTGTTAGCTTCTACATCACATCACCACTTACTCTATCATTCCAACATTTGGTTTCAGTAGGATTTTTTAAAGAAACTAATACTTCAGTAGGGATGCATTAAATGTATCAAAAGTTACAGTAAAGACAATTATAATGGAAGATATGCATTTCAAATAAAGTTATTTTTTTTTTACTTTCTATTTATCTCGGAAAAAACTAAATCACAGTTTCCACACAAATATCAAGCTGCTCAACTGTTTTCAACATTGATAATGATAAGAAATGTTTCTTGAGAACCAAATCAGGTTTCTGAAGGATCGGCACTGAAGACTGATGAATATTCAGCTTTCCATCACAAAACTGAATTACATTTCAAAATATAAGAAAACAGTTATTTTCAATTGTATGAACATTTAACAATATAAAAAGAGTCTTCTTTAAAAAACTTGAATGTTATTTACATAAAGTTGAATTTCGTCACACCATCAATGATCAATGTTGCTTATGTCACAGGAAACTGGCAATTCTAATGCAAAAAGAAAATTACTATCAGTGTGAATGCTCCTTAATAACCTGCTAACCATCTGCTTTGATTTTCCCTTTCAGCTGATGTCACCAAGCACTTACATTTTCCAAACACTCCCTCCAACCACCTGTCATTTAGAAGCCATTTTTCATGATCGTCAACTCAAAACTATGCCAAATTGTAGAAGAAAAGTAGTAATAAAATGGGCTGTGAATTCTATTTCTTGTTGACATAGTGTATCTCAATGTAAATGTCTAACAGTGTGGCTCCTACTGTTATTTGTTTTTAAGTCACGGAAAAGTGTCAGGGAAGGCAACGGCTTTCAATCTGGACATGGACCAAGTGGGGAGGGTAACAGGAAGCATTATCTGCCCTGTGTAACCGATAGGGGGATCTAATTTTAAATCAGTTGAGAAAGTCACTTGAAGTGTGTGTCTGCCAGCAGAGGGGTAGAGAGTGCAGTCGAATGTGTCTCCTGAAACCAGAGCCTGCTGACACCACTCAAAGTCTACAAACACGTCTGGGGAAATTCCAGCCAAACCCTAGAAACCCTTGATTCTCTAAAATCATGTTTTAAGAAATGAAGATCACAAATGGGATAGTTTACCTAAAAATAAGAACTCTGTCAGAATTTACTCACCCTGTATCAATCCAAAACTCAATATACAAAAGGAGTCATAAAAGGTTCTCCTAATGCCAAGCTGATCTTTTTTTTCCATTAAATCAAAGTAATTTATAACCAGCTTTCAGCTAAAGAAGAAAAAAGTAATAGTAGTAGGTTTGAAGTGATATGAGGGTGATCATGTAGGATTTTCATTTTTGCGTAAACAATTTCTTTCAGACATGAAAGGAAATATTGTGTTTTCCAAAAAAGAAGCACATAAAAGAGAAAGACATTCATACCTCTACCAGGTTAATTAAGTGCAGCAAGAATTCATGAGCATCTTGTTGCCGGTTCGAGGAGAACTCTGGGTGTCCTTTACTGACCAGCGCTTTAAACATCTTAGGGGAAATCCCTCTTTGCTGCTGCTACAGAAGAAAACAACATGATACATCCATGCTCAGAGTCACCAAATGCACTTTAAAATGGCATCAGCCATCAAACATATTAAAGGAACACTCCACTAATTTTGAAAATAGGCTCATTTTCCAACTCTCCTAGAGTTAAACAGTTTGAGTTTGACTGTTTTTCAAATCCATTCAGCCAATCTCCAGGTCTAGCGGTAGCACTTTTAGCTTAGCATAAATCATTGAATCTCATTAGACCCTTAGCATCTAGCTCAAAAATGACCAAAGAGTATAGATATTTTTTTCGTATTTAAATCTTGACAGTTCTGTAGTTACATCGTGTACTAAGACCGATGGAAAATGAAAAGTTGTGATTTTCTAGGCCGATATGGCTAGGAACAATACTCTCATTCCGGCGTAATAATCAAGGAACTTTGCTGTTGTACAACTGGTACAGCAGGTGCAGTGATATTACGCAGCTCCTGAAAATAGTCCCCAGCTAGTTTGTGTAGTTGCAGAGTTGCTGGGGACTGTTTTCAGGCGCTGTGTAATAAAAACACAGCTGTTTAACTCAAAACAACTGTTTAACTTAAAATAAGCCTATTTTCAAAAATAGTGGAGTGTTCCTTTAAGAAAGTTGGATTGCAGTTGATATTTTTAAAGAAACCTGAACTTTAGGAAAATGGCAAATTAATTAAATTAATATGGAAGTAAAATAATGACTTATGTCTTTGAAACAAAAAAGCATGCTGAATAGCACTATCTGAAAAAATAATGCATTGAATTAACAGTACTTGCATTTTAATGCCTTGTATTTCCAGGGCTTGCATCTTTAGGTCCTGAAATTTAATATAGTTGTTCGTTTAAGCTGTTAATAATTTAATTAAAAATATTTCACACACCTTTTCATAATTAAAAAATCAATAATTCATATTCACGTTCCAGAATTCACTTCCAAAATATTCAATCGGTTAAAAAATACGATGTATAATATTCGACAGGCAAATTTCGGTCCATTTTATTTCACTTTCCAAATTCGCTTCCACAAATTCAGTGGTTAAAATTCGGCAGATAATTCGCCCTTTCACATCCGGGAGCTGCAGGAATAGCAGTAGAGCACTGAGGAATGATCTCCATCCGCTGTCAGTCGCTCACCAGCAGGTGGTGCAAGCGGCTGTTAAATAAGACCAAAGCAACAGGTGGATTAAGTAATACAGTTACAAAAACTGATCTGCAGAAATTAAGCAAGTGCTAAGCAGAAGTTTTGATTATCGGGGAAAAGCTGATTGTGCGTATGTTTATTTCAAAATCTTTGCTGTTACCAAGTAAGCAGCATTCAAATGAGATTATAATGGTGTTTTACCCAACGCTGAAGTACAGAACTAACATTACATCTAAGGAAGACATATATTGCTTTCGGTTGTTTAGTTCAGCGGTTCTCAATTCCAGTCCTCGCGCCCCACTGCTCTGCATATTTTGCACGTTTCTCTTTGTTAACACACCTGATTCAGATAATCAGCTCGTTAGAAATGAGCTCCGTGCATGAACTGTTTTTCAAATGTTCACTGCTCCCTACTCTCTGAGCAGGGGAAATCTGTTGAAGTTTACCTCACATCAAAACATTCATTCACTGATTTGTGCTGTGCAGCGTCTTTAAACATGGACAACTGTGACATCATATACCTCTGTAAATCAATACAATTTAAATTAACGTCTTGCACACTTCAATGCACTTTGATTGGAACATATAGCTACGTTCACTTCGAACTGGAATCATGGCTGAATATCCTGTGATGTCCACTTCGCAGGGCATTTATGTTCGAATAGAACAAATGTCTGAAGCGCTAAGAGAAACGTTCAAAATGTGCAGAGCAGTGGGGCGCGAGGACTGCAATTGAGAACCGCTGGTTTAGTTTACGTAACTTTGTGTCATGGCTTGTGCGTCGCTGTGCTGTAATACTGGGGATCCCCTCACGTCACACTCCAGGATTCCCCAATGACGAGTAATGCTTCTCAGTCAAATAATACTGTGATATAAGACCTCAGATCTCAGAGTACATTTTATTGATGATTATGCAAAGTATATAGACAGTGAAGCAGATGTAAAATATGAACGAACGTTCAAGGTTTCATGCGGTTTCCCTCAGAAATCTGTTAAAGAAAAGAAAACACATTACGTGGCTCAGCGCACTAACAGTGACAGCGATTAAAAGACAAAACTCACATCTTACTGATGATGCAAACTATATACAGACAGATGAGGATATGAATGCAAGTTACGGAACAAGAAAAACTGCATGTTATATATATATATATATATATATATATATATATATATATATATATATATATATATATAAAACATTAACGCCTTTTATTGCCTCAAGATATTAAATTATTAAATTCGGCATCTAATTAATACAACATATTACTGTATATTATGTACATTTAAGCAGATGAGCCTCACAAACCACAAAGTTTCACCAAATTTAACCTTTTTTTTCGTAAAAAGAAAACCAAGCGCAGTAGTTTTATGTTTGATATTTGCCTAAAATCCTTTAGGGACCGTCTGCAAATTTACCTCAAAACGAAACGTAGTACAATAATACAGTAAATTCAAATTAATCAGTTTACAATAAATTAATTATTTACTCATACTGACTAAATATATATGGCCAATAACTTATTTCTTTTTATATGGACACTACACAAATAGTTTTTTATATTCCAGTCAGTGGAATTGTCAGATGGTCCCTTGGGTGCGGTAGCACGTCAATAATTTCTTCAGTTTAAATTTTCAGAATTAATATACCTAGATTGTTTTTAACTCATTTTTTTATGTTAATATAAATTGGTTGCATATTGTTAAAACTAATCATGGTTGATATCTTTGTGGGACTGTCGACTTTATAGATCAGTGGTAATGGAAATCAATTATAAAGAAAATGCAGCGCATTTGATTCTTTTTGACCCCATTTGCTTGCCTGTATATAGTTTGCATAATCATCAATAAAATGTATTCTGGATCCCCAGTATTACAGCACAGCGACGCACAAGCCATGACACAAAGTTACGGAAACTAAACAACCGAAAGCAATACATGTCTTCCTTAGATGTAATGTTAGTTCTGTACTTCAGCGTTGGGTAAAACACCATTATAATCTCATTTGAATGCTGCTTACTTGGTAACAGCAAAGATGTTGAAATAAACATACGCACAATCAGCTTTTCCACATGCCCCGATAATCAAAACTTCTGTTTAGCGCTTGCTTAATTTCTGCAGATCAGTTTTTGTAACTGTATTACTTAATCCACCTGTTACTTTGGTCTTATTTAACAGCCGCTTGCACCACCTGCTGGTGAGCGACTGACAGCGGATGGAGATCATTCCTCAGTGCTCTACTGCTATTCCTGCAGCTCCCGGATGTGAAAGGGCGAATTATCTGCCGAATTTTAACCACTGAATTTGTGGAAGCGAATTTGGAAAGTGAAATAAAATGGACCGAAATATGCCTGTCGAATATTATACATCGTATTTTTAACCGATTGAATATTTTGGAAGTGAATTCTGGAACGTGAATATGAATTATTGATTTTTTTAATTATGAAAAGGTGTGTGAAATATTTTGAATTGAAATATTCACAGCTTAAATGAACAACTATATAAAATTTCAGGACCTAACAATGCAAGCCCTGGAAATTCAAGGCATTAAAATGCAAGTACTTTTAATGCAATGCATTATTTTTCAGTTAGTGCTATTCAGCATGCTTTTTTGCTTCAAAGACATAAGTCATTATTTTACTTCCATAAATTAAGCCCATGCATTCTTTGAACAAAAAAATTATTTATATTATTTTGGAAGCATATTAACAATTCTGTTGAAATCCAGTTGACCTCCAAATGACTAAATTTTTGTAATTTATAATAATACACACACACACACACACATATACCTTGATAACTTTTAGAATACAACAGATCAGTTAATATCTGATATTGTGGCTCCTCTTAAATAAACAATCAGACAAGCCAAACAAGCACACTAAAGGTACATTCATGTCTGCGATCTCATTGGTAGTTATGGCACCATGGGTATTGGTCTGACAAGCATCTTGTACAGTAAGTGTAAACAGCATTATGTGGACCTAATCAAGCCACATATCAACAAGACAGACCAAGTCAAATACCTTGTGTTCTTCATTCACCACCTGTTCAATAAGTTCTGATTTCATTGGAGGTTTTGAGTACTGGCCTGACAGAAGTCCATGACCGAGTTTCGCCCTTAAAATGTAGGAAAGCAAACATTCCGCTTTTAGATACCATGTCGAAATGACACAATTTAGGAAAGAGTGCTGCCATATTAAACTTTAAATTTACTGTCGATCAATGTACCTGTCAAACTCATGCAACTGTTATAATACTGCATTGCAAATATATTATACAAGAATTTGATGTAACTTGAATTTCAGAAATAAAAAAGAAAATAAATGTAACGTGATATTAACATTCCATGACAAAAACACCTACATTTGTGTGTTGAAATCCTGAGTTGGATCGAGGGGTGAGAAGTCAAATATTCTCTGTAGGTTGCCAACATACCTGCAGCATAAATATTGTAAAGAAAAGCAATAGTTTTTTACTGTTGCACCTGCATATTGACTTCAGTAAGTAAAGACCCTGACTAGATGCTTTAAATCTGGCACTTAAATAAAATCATTAACATACACACACAAAAAAGCAATCAAACTGCTAGAAGGCACAGATTAAAGGAAAAGTTCTCCCAAAATGTAAAATGTAATCACTCTCAGGCCATCTAAGATGTTAAATATTTTGTTTCTGTACTGGAGCAGGTTCTGAGAAATTTAGCATTACATCATTTGCTCACCAATTTATCCTCTGCAGTGAATGGGTGCCATCAGAGTGAGAGTCCATCCAGCTGATAAAAAAACATGACTCCAGTCATTCAACTTATTCAATCTTTAAACCATCACTTTTGGCCAAAATACGAGTCCATAATCCATTATAGCCCTTCTTCAAACAAAGTCCATCCCATGATTTTCCATGATTTGTTTAGAACTGTTTTGGACTGCTTTTGCTTGTAAATTGTGCTTTATCTGTGCATATCTCTCTCCTAATTTAGACAACATGATTTACTGGAAAAAATTATATTATTGAAAGCATAATATCTAATATTTAGGAAGCTGAAAGCAATATGAGCAAAGCTCATATTTTAGCTGAAAGCAATGGTTTGAAGTTAGAATTCATGTTTATTACAAATACAAACATGAAGCCTTTTTAGACTCATTCTGATGGCACCCATTCAATGAGGAGGATCCACTGGTGAGCAAATATTGTAATGCTAAATTTCTCCAAATCTGTCACGATGAAGAAAGTAACTTATCTTGGAGGGCCAGAAATGTCACTTCTACAGTGTGACAGCATTCAAACTCATGTTTTTACTTTGGGTACAGACTCAAAGACAATGGGTGGAGAATGTGGACAAGCATGTAGAATGAATTGGACCGATAAGGGCTTTAAGGTACTTACGCTCTCTGGAACTCTGGAATACTGAAAAGCACTTGCATAGTGGTGCTCAGGTAGCAGCTGTTGGCCAGGTTTTTGATGCCTGTATATCCTGAGCCATAGACAGGCTTTAGCTTTAGACCCGCCTCCTGAATAACTTCCCAGTCACTCACACGAGGCTGGACGTGGTTGTCTGTATGATGACCATTCTCTGTCTGTGAAGGATGGACATAGACATTTGAGGAGAAGGGAAGGAGGCAGTGTTGCTTGTTTTTGCTTAAGTATTTAACTAGTTGGTCAATTCCCAGGGATTTTCAAACGTTTTGATGGCAGGACCCCCAATTACTGTGGAATCTAGATCCATTTATACCGAGAAAAAAAAAAAAAAACTCACACCTATGACTATTGCCTCGATAAACTCCTAATTTGCTGCTCATTAATAGTTAGTAGTTAAGTATTTGTTAAGTTTAGGTATTGGTTAGGATTAGGAATGTAAAATATGGTCATGCTGAATATGTGCTTTATAAGTACTCAGAAACAGCCAATATGCAATAATAGAAATAAGCAACTACCGGTAGTTAATAGTGAGAATTGGTCCCTCCCTATACTAAAGTGTTACCAAAAATATATATCAAAATATAATCTGTAACACAGAAATTTAGTAAGAAATGTATTATTATTATTATTATTATTGCTGTTATAATTATAGTTATTATTATTATATTGTATAATCTGCATAGTCAAGTATTAAAAAGATAAACTTTTATTTATAAAAAAAAAAGGGAAAACTTTGTAATTGGCGGAGACATTTTGTAATAAAATGTGAGGGAAACTTACATACCCTTTGCATTTGCAGCATATCTATTCCAAAGTGTAACAAATGTTCTGATATGTGAGGATCAAGCACTGCTTCTTCTTCGTCAAACGAATAAACATCTGCAAAAAAGACAGGAACTGAAACATCCATAAAAACTTCTATTATCTCTTTTTGTCTAAATTATGCTTGAGCTTGAAATTTTCTGTGTGTGTTATACATGTGTGCCAACATTTTCCCTGAAAGTCTGTAATGCATGAAAACCTGTCATTGAGAGACCCTTACCTGCTCCATCTGGGGTGATTGTGTCGAGTTTAACTGCCAGGGGGAAGTTGGTTTTTTTGTAGTGCTCAAGGGCATGTCCGTTCCCTCCGCTCCCATCAAAGAACCACTTCCCACAGAGGACAGAGCCATCCGTCAGGTTTAGCCACAGGTTCTCTCTCATTTCACACTTGGCGCACTTCCAGCCGCTAATAATACATAAACCATATCGAAGAAACAAACAGAAGAAAAAACATACAAATTTAAATGAAAAGGAAAAGTTTATTTAAAATACAATAATAGTATATTAATAATACAAAAACAACACTGATTCCTATTGTGTCTGTTCTTAAATCTAGCAATACCCTTAGAAAAGGAAAATGCAAATCTTCTCTTTTAAAGTTTATAAGATAAAGATAATTTTAGAGTAAATATGGTAAAAAGTGTTGCATCTATTTTTGCTGTGTAAACTGGAAAAGTTCCTGTATAAAGATTACACAATACCAATACCAAAGGGATTCCAGTTTATCTGCTTGGATCTAATTTGATTGCCATTTCATTTCAATTAGAATCCTTTAAAATTAGTTCCAAATTCTGAAAAAAATGTCCATGCTCATCAAATAAGTTTTTAGAAATATTTGAATCAGGATAACGGTTGCATTGCCTCATAGATGTCAAGATATTCTACTTGGTGTTTTAATAAGTTATCCTAAACATATTCAAGCACTTCATCAAACATCAATAGCTTGTTTTGATATTATTCCACTTGGCAGAGAAAGCAGACACATCATCAGATTCAAGGGTGACCTGAAGCAAGCATCAGCAGTCTCTAGAATACTAGTCCATATGACTCTGGGCTGCCATGTGACCAACCTGGGAGGAATTCGAACCCCACTCTCCTGCTGTCTGAGACTTCTGGCATGTTTAGATACTTGGATCTCCTCTTCCCATGAATCAGATTCCTGCTTTTTGTATGGAGACGGAGCATTGAGGACGGCATCACAGGCTATTGTCACCTGAAAGTTAAAGGGACATTTATATTACAGCTGTTACATTGCTTAGTGTGATATTGCTCCTAATGAGTGCTTAAAAAAACCACAGCAAGCTGGAAAGTGGTGGACATTATGACTAATTACATTTAAAAGCCTTAAAACTCCTGGGAAAATAGGTTAGATAACGCAACTATTTTCTAGGTAATAAATAAAAGCGCAGCAGCAGTAAGCACACCATGCAGTTGTAGACAAATACAAAAATGTGTGTTTGGTTGTGTGCTACTATTAGTGTTGTATGAATAACTGAAGTACAACATAAACTGTAACAAATGAATCTTTTTGCATCATGCGTACAGAAAGAAGAATATAACAACAGGTAATTACTACAATATTTGAGATATCTGTGTGCACACTACTGTAAAATCAGTTTTAAAAAGTTAATTTTTTAACAAAAAATTTTTGAAATTTAAAATATATATATATTTTTTTATATTTTCAAACATAATTTATTTCTGGATGGCAAAGCTGAATTTTCAGCAGTCATTCTAATAGTCTTTCCTGTCACATGATTATATTAATATGCTGATTTGCTGCTCAAGAAACTTTTTATTTTTATTTTCAATGTTGTGCTGCTTAAAATTTTTGGGAAATCGTGATTCTTGATTAAAAAAAATGTTAAAAGATCAGCATTTATTTGAAATAGAATTTTAATTTAGAAGCAGTGTAAAAGTATTTACTGTTACTTTTAGATAATCTGAATGAATTCTTGATGATAAAAAAATAAAATGTTCTTTCAATTAAAAAAAAACCAGCTACTCAGCTACTCACAGTTACTAACTTTTGAACAGTAGTGTATATTTTTAGAAATTCACAAACAGCACTAAGTGCTAAATTTAATAAGTGTTCGATTTTCCATGATCTTTTTTGTCATCCTTAATTAAGAAATTTTATGTTAAAATGTATCTGTATTATAACTGATATCAGCCAACTTGCTCTCTCTGTATCTGTGTTTACCCCTAAAAACACCTTTATTGCTCTTAATATTTTCAAAAAAAATGTCAGTACTAACACAAGACATGGCAGGCAGCAATGACTAATAATTGTGCTTTATAAGAATTCAGATCAAATAAAAAAGAAACTTCTTTAAAAAGATAGGTTAGGATACCAATCTAAAACTCATATTATTGTTACGCCACATGACATCACTGCACACAATGAGAAGCATGAACAGTGAGTTTGTAAAAATAATGTCATCGGCAGACAGAATAAAATGTAATGACGTGACAAGCAAGCACTGAAACTGAAAGGCAGACCAGGCCTTTGGCATGCAGGGCACACAGGGCGCATGAGCACACACTCTCACTAACCAGTGCGGGCAACTCCTCAATATTTGGTAAAGGGATCTCAAAGTGGTCTGGAAATATGACAAGCTTGGCTTCATCTTCATACTCATAATCATCTCCGTTAAAATCACGGTTAAGCTCTAAATCTTCAGGAAAGGAAGCAGAGAGAGATATTTTTAATCGAGAGCTGAGGGGATGACTGCAATCAAAACAATTGCTTAAAAGTCCCCCAAAAATTAATTAATAAACATGATGAAATTGCACAAAATGTACACAGTCAAAAATTGATTTCTATTCATATTTATCTTTTAAGTATGTTTTAATGAAACATTTTCTTAAGCTCTCTTGATTGAACAACAAAAATTCTGTATATCAATGTCTAATAAAAAGTGTATATTTTAGGGGCAGCTAGTGGCAGTTTACCCTTTTCAGGTTTTTAACAACCTTTTAAAAGGCGGTGCGATGCATATTTTAGTCTCTCGATCAAAATGAGGTCATAAAAACTGCAAGTTTGATCATTTTACAAGAATAATACAACAATTTTAAGGTTTTTTTTCTGCACAAAAAACATGGCGACGAAAACAGACAGACTAAAGAAAATATGATTGCATATGTTTGTGCTCCAAGCAGACATGTTATCATTAATAAAACAGTCTGAGTTGTCTAAATGACATATTTTGGGAAGCATTGTGGGGTTACAAAATGACTGGCATCGCTTCTGACGTATCGTATTCTCGACCAGAGAAGGAGGCGTTTAAATTGATTGGATGCCTGAGAATAAGCGGCCACCGGTCGGTCCCCCACCTGCTACGTCACACCTCCAATAGCAGAAGTGTGTCAGCTTGGGGGGTTGATATGGCACAGCAGCTGACAGGCATAGTCAGCCACTGTAAACCAACCCTCCATAGCAGAAGATTAGGCCAGGGCAAGCATGTGGCACTTTAGATTTAGAAGGGTTACTAACAGCTTATACAAATAAATTAGCTAAATTTAACCCCAGCCAGTAATGACAGAGACTGCTAGACATGAAAATACATGACTTATTAAAAAGGGTTTGAGGTAGAAATTTTAGTCTCTTTTTAAAAAAACTTTAAAACAGACTTACCTAAAAATACTTTTCCGTTCCTTCTTCTCGGTAAGGCACCCCCTGCAGCACCTGTGGCTTTCTGTAATTAACATCAGGAAACAACGTGGGTCATAAAACTGTAAAGTGCTTTGCTTTGTACTCAAATATTTTATATGTGACCTTGGACCACAAAACCATACAAAAGGGTCATTTTTTTTAGAATAAATAAGCTTTCCATTGA
Source organism: Carassius carassius (assembly GCF_963082965.1). Classification (NCBI taxonomy): domain Eukaryota; kingdom Metazoa; phylum Chordata; class Actinopteri; order Cypriniformes; family Cyprinidae; genus Carassius; species Carassius carassius. The sequence goes on from NC_081771.1 coordinate 15,708,240, forward strand.
TGTATGGTTTGAAAATCTGGAATCCAAGGGTGCAAAAAAAAAAAATCTAAATATTAAGAAAATCGCCTTTAAAGTTGCCCAAATGAAGTTCTTATCACTGCATACAACAAAATCTTCATTGAACATGATCTTTATTAAATGTCCTAATGATTTTTGGCATGAAAGAAAAAAAGATTATTTTGACCCATACAATGTATTGGCTATTGCGACAAATATACCTCTTCTACTTATGACTGGTTTTGAGTTGCAGGGTCACATATTGTATTACTATGTGATGTGGATATTTTCCATCCATTAGCAGTGCTGACAGTATCTGTTCCTTGTTTCTTTGTTTGTTGTGGTTTTAGTACCAGTGTTTTGACATTTTAATAAAAGAAAATCATAAAAGAAAACAACATGGGTAATAATCTCATGGTCTATACTGAATAACAAATATAACTGAATCATGTTGAAAATCTGGATAAAATCCCACTGATGTGCATATTAAAACTTGACAGTTGGAAATGTTTGTTCTGTCCAAAGCTCATAATGGTAAAACGAGTAAAGAGATTGTAGAGTAACGGCTGAATGGGTAATGCTGACAGGCTTCTCGTGTGATCCTAAGTATAAACAGTGAACACAAAAGCTACAGGAACAGGGTCGGCTGTTTCAGGACAGATCCAGACATGAATATAGCAGCATTTAACCAGCATATCCACATTCATTTGGAAAAAAAACAAGAAACCATGACATAATTGGGTTCCTGTTCTAAATGACCAACAAATCAGTCATCATTAGGTCAGTATATAGGAGCAGACTGGGATTCAATAGAACTGCTATAAGGAAAGACAGCCATGATAACATTCAAAGATCAGACATCACTTTAAAATCGGAAGATTTAAAATTCAAAGATTATATTGAATTTAGGACATATAGTTTTCTTCGCTGTGTACCAAGGGGTTATTTTTTATTTATTTTTATCTACCATGCTGTCTAGTTATCACAGAAAACGACTCTGACATGTCACTCAGTTTGTGAAAAAGCTCTGAAAACACATTTACTGTAATTATTGTAAACATCCAGATGTTCTTTTATTGTGCTTTTTCTTGCTGACATTTCCCAAGAGAGTTATGCTGGGCTCATCATTTATAAGCCAAAATGTCAAACCCACCCTCTGTCTGAACTCTTTCTTAATTTGTGCTGAAGAACTACCACATCACATGATTAAAACAATTACATTAAAAGATGCTTTAAAAAAAATTCTTAGTTCTGAACATGGACATAAAATGTTCTAAATCCAACAGACCTCCTGCAATGCAGGCTTTGTGAATTGTGTAAATGTAGGTATATGAGTTACAGGACAAATCAAAAGGATGTGACCTCAACAAGCTACATATGCTTTGACTGCAACAACTCATAAAATCGATAATGATAATAACTGACAACTAATTTGATTAGTGATTAATTGTGTCTGTGCACTATGATAAGAAAACAAATTCTACAATTACATTCTACATGTTACACAATTAATTGTATTTTTTTTATGAGCAGTAACAGTAAAGGGACTATTGTAATGGAATATAAATATCATATTTTCAGATGAGTGAATGTGTTCCTCCTATCTCATACCAGGTTTAGTCTTTGCTTTTGTTGTTTTTTATCATTTTAATGTACTGATTTTAACTTCAACTTTCAAATAGTAAGCAATCGGTTTAATTTTTTGCATACAAAGTTTCATTGCACATAGACACGCTCACTCTATTTGTTTTCAGTGCCTTCAAATTCCACATTGTTTAGAGGATAATGCTGATGTGAAATGTGAATTCATATATTTTTTTAGACTTTATATTTTTTTATAATGAACAGTAGAACTGTCAGACTAATCAATAATCTAAATAATAATTAGCTGTTACATACATAGTCTCAGTAGAATAATAATCACATCCGCATTGAATCTGCTGACAAAAGTCCAAAGAAAGCTCCACAGATTTCTGCAGAATCAGAACATCTGTCCTTCATGATCCACACATCCTCCACGCCTTGCATGTTTAAAATGCATTACTGCTAATTTGAAAATGCTTTGAAATTTATTTTTAGTGTTGTTGGCCTTGTTTAGCACAACTTATCATATTCAAATCTATTCCACAGATTTCCTCTTTAAATCAGCACAGTGCAATCTGCATATTCTAACTTGACCTAATAAAATACTGGCCTCACCTGTTCTAGAAAAGTGTACTCATTAATGATATT